>NW_009620154.1:0-23345 GCF_000690535.1 Cariama cristata
ACCGCACCGCGCCGCGGAGCTCTCCTCCGCCGAACGGCGTGGCACGGGAGGTGGCTCACCAAATATAAGGAAGAACGAGAAAAATGGCCGGTCGGGTGTCAGATGAGTTACTGATTAAAAGAGTGCAGGTATTTAAGTGCTGGGAAACCACTTGCCTGTAAGTCATTGATATTTACTTATTTTATAGGCGAGTCGTCGTATCGTTTTCTCCTGTATGCTTCTGTCAGGAAAAAGTATCGGTGTTGCCTATATACGTGTTCACTATAGGTGAAGCGACCCTTACGTATGTTTAAAACGTATAGGCAGTTCCAGCTAGAACTGCCACTCTTCAGCAGAGGCACGGGTTTGCGGTGTGAGAGTGGCACGCGTTCCATCTTTCCAAAATTTGTAACGTTGGACGTTGTGCTGCCAACTTAACATGGTTCTCGCAGATGGTGAAACAAATGCAGTCTGAAGTTTGATTCTGGAGTTATTCACATCAGCAAAGTGTGAAAGATCTTGTCCAAATCTGCAGCTTTTGTTTATCTGTTCTCTGAATTGCAAATGTGGCATAGTACGTTAGATTCTTCAGTGGTTTAGCGATGACTGTTTTTTCACTTTAAATGAAATTCAGCTTATTCAAGAGGAATTGGATCATAAAATACAACAGACGCTGAAGATGGTATCCCAAGAACATCAAGTCCCCTGCTTCACTTCTCGCTCTAGACTTGATGACACTTACGAGAGGAAAGAAACTCTGTTTCCTTTGTCGTTTAGAAGTGGGAAAACAACTGTACCTGTGGGCTACAAAAGTAGAAGCAAGATTTTGTCGCTCGGTGGTAGAGATTGATGATTGTGGATGTATTAGAATCTAAAATGGAGTTAGTCCCCATAGTCAAATAGTTATTTTGTAGAGACCAAACAGTCACAGCTGCTGGAGAAAACGCATACTGGGAAGAGTGGCAGGGCTGTCTGTGTGTATGAGCTGTCAATGTGTATCGCAATAGATCATTTAGGTTTTGGGAATGTATTTGGTATCACATGCTCCAGTTACCAGGATTATAGTAGTGACTTAGAATAGCTCAAACGATGGTATTTTAAATTTATTTTTATTTTCTTTTACTTGAATGATTTTGTGTTACTGAGTTTTTGGGAAAGTATTTCTATGTAGCTTTTGTGATTATAGTCCAGATCTACTCTCTGTCTTATGTAGGCTTTAAAGGCTTGCCTACCCAAGTTTCATTTACAATTTATTCTTCTGGTAAATACATTAGAGAAAGGATTTGGCATTTCCTGAAATGAAGTCTGTGTTTAGAGTGTCAAGGCTGTATTTCTTTTTTCTATTAGTACTTAACTGCGTATCAGTAATATAGCTGACAAATGTAATGAATAAAATTCACAGTACGTTGATGATTTTTATAGCTCTTGTAATTGAAGTACTTGGTGTCCTTGACGTGATGAGGATGCTTTTCTGGTTTTCACGAAAGGGTATCCTTAAATGACAGAAATACTGGCAGGAGTCAAGTGTCGAGGAAGAGAGCGGGATTGTTAATTCTTGGATGCATAATGTGGTACGCTTCCAGTACAGAATAAGAGTACACACATAGGATTACAAGGTCCAGTTCCCAGCATTGTGAATTATTCTAGTGATGCCTACACCCTCTGCGCACATGTAATCCCTTACTAACATGCACCGCTGACTTGCTGCAAAGGAGGGAGAGTGTTATGTCCTGAGGCCATGGCTGGCAATACTGGTGGTTTTTGAAGTTCCTCCTTCCTTCCCAAGCTGCAGTCCTACACAAAGCTCCTTTGAAGTCAGAGGTGGAATAGCAAGGCCAAAGGGGGCTCAGCCACCCAGGCAGGCAGTCTTTCTGCCCAGGGCAGGATCGGTTCCTACCTGTGTCACCTCTGATAGATGTTTGTGTACTTTTTCTGTTCCCCTTCCCCTCTTACTTTTCTTCCTGCTTTTGCTGTTTTTTCCTTCATCTCTTTTTTTCTTTTTCTTCTTAGTATATGCTTTTGCTTAAGTCTTTTCTAAGGAATCTTCTCTCGTTCCCTCCGAACTGTCTGTCCCTCTGGTATGCCCAGTCAGTGTCTCTTACAGTAATTTTTATTGCTTTCTGGGGGACCTAGTGCTTCTCTGCCAGCCCTACATATATGCTGGCTTTACCAGGGTTTTGCTGAGTTTTTAGGAGGGATTTAGTGGAAATAGTAGGCTTGGTCTCACTTTATGCAGACAGGTAAGCTTCATTTAAGACCAAAAGACCTATTTGGTATTCACTTACACCGGAGGAAGTTAAGCCAGTAGGAAATACAGGACAGAAGAGGCCAATGGCCGAGTTATGTAATTCACTGTCACTAATTTATCATGCTGTAGCTTTGAAATGGCATTATCTGATTTTTAAATCTAATCATAAGCATTACATACTGTAAAGGTAGAATTCCTAGTGCTGTCCGCAAGAAGAAATATTATTTACAGTTGTGGATGGCATGGCTATGTTAAGCATACAGTTGTCTGGAAGGTGTACCTTCTGTAATTAAGACTGTATCTTCTGTAATTAAGTTTGAGAGCTATATAGTAGCTGAAAAAATGTTTTCCTTTTAACTGTGTTTATTTTGTGCATCTGTTGGAACTCTCTCTGCTGATTTCTTGGATCTTGACTCCTTCCCATTTCATGTGGGAGACTGGGGATGCTGTTGTCTCATGCACTTTCGTAAAAGTAGCGTGTGGATAAAACTGAGGAGTTAGGAAACAAGTGCATGGACAGGGCTTAAAAGAGTAGCAAACAGAATATTAGGTGACCTGGCTGTTTATGGTCTTGGCTGTGAAATCATTTACATCTACAGCAAAACTCTTGACTTGATCGTGCAGAATTGGAGCTGTAATATATTTCCTGAGAGCAGAAAGCTCGTTTCTCTGAGGATCTTTTCCCAAGTCATTAATGAGAAGTCTTATTTTTTATTGCTGCTCTTTGTTTATAATTCTTTGGTTAGTTGCACTTTTTTTATGAGTAGTTTAATTCTTTTAATTAAATAATTGAATTTTTCAGTGGCCATAGTTATTTGCGGTGCAAATCCTCCTTGTAAGTATAGTGCCATCTCTGAAACTTTATGTTGTGTATTCTTGAATATGTTATTAGTAGATACTGGTTTTTATCACCTATTCTGAATGTATGCTTTTATGATTAAACAGAAAACTGTTTATGACATGCTCTATCAGTATTTATTACACCTTCCCTTCGTAACTGTATTATTTTGCTAAAATTTAGTATGCAAGAAATTACAACTTACTGCAAATAAGATAATTTTATCTGTGTCCTTAAGTTGATGCACTGCAAAATGAATGTAAATGGAAAGGAAATCTCACCTGACACCGGGAAAACACTTTTGGGATGCTGGGATTTACAGCAGTCTATAGCAGTAGTACTGAAGGATGTAGAACATTCTGAAGAGCTCAAAGAAGTGGTCATGTTTTATTCACAGTATGGATTACAATTGGATATCAAACAACATCAAATGACAAAAATATGCCTGTCGTACTTTGAAATACTCTCTTTTGCCAAGTAGGCGTAGTTTAACGTCTCTACTCTTCTGATCCAGATTTTGTACTTTGCAGAGAACCTGTCCAGAAGTAAGAATATTTGTAAGTGGAGTTTTTAATGAATATTCAGAAATTCAATACCATTTCTGAGGTGTGTTATGAGATATTAACTATTTGGCTCTTTTCAAGGGGAAAGAAACTGTTAGGTATTACGCAAGTATATATCTTTCAGAAATCTAAAAGTTGTTTGAAGTGCCTCTAACATAATGCATGTGCGCAGAGCTAAAGCCAGAACACTTTGTAACTTTGGATGCAGCTCCCAAATTCTGTGTTTCCAAACAGCAAGATGTTATTGCAGCTAATAGCCTCAAAGGAACAAGGTAAATATACAATTCTAGATTGACAGGTGCCTTAGTACCTACCTATACAATTCAGTGCCCTGGAAATAAGATGACTGCCTGGAGTGGGAAACACGATGCCACAAACTGGGAGTGTCTGTCAGCGGGCGACGGACTGCAGTCAGTCTGGGAGATTTTGTAAAAATGACCGAGCAAGCTCATATCCATTAAAATAATTGCCTCTCTGCTTCACATAGAAAGGCGTAAGGGAATATTGTTACAGCAGGTTGAGCTGAAAGTCTTGGATTGTGTTAAAGGGCAAACATGCAAAACTAAGATAAACGGCATCATGGTGACTGTAGGGCCAGATGCAGCTGTTTGTGACCAGCATTAGAAACACCGTGAAAGCATACAGATTTTCTCAGTTTGCAACACATTTGGTTTCAGCCCTCCAGTGTACAACTCCTGACCAAGAAAGTTTAGGGTACTAAAAGAAAAGGTTATGATTCCAAAAAAGGAATTACAAGGATACAGTTGAGATTGTTTCAAGCAACTGCTGTTTTTTAAGCTTCTCATTGTTAAACAAACGGTAGCGAGAGCTGGAGCTGAGCTTTCTGCTGTGTTTTGTAGTCCATTGATCTTGAGTCTGTCACGGTGCTAGTTGCGATTCAAGCTTTTGCTTTGCTTTTGGGCATTTATTAAGCCCTTTTCCATTGGGTTTTTTAGAATCTAATAAAGTATGAATACTTGCTGATGTAGTTTTCTTGGTGAGGACACTCATAGGGACCTTGCTCTTCTGATTGCTGGTTCCAGAGGTTTTTCTAGGGATTTTATTGTTTCAGAGTTCAGGTTCTGTATTAGATGTGAGCACATATTGTATGATCAGAACAGTAAGAAGCTAGCCTGAAAATATGTATTTTTTCCTGAGAAATACAGGAAACTCAAACTTGGTGTAGAAAATTTCAGCTCTAAATGTGTACTGTTTTGAAAGTGTGAGCATGTGAAAGTGTGGGTAGGAAATTTAGGAGAAGGTTTAAATGAGGAAGTGCGACTATTTCAGATCAAAGTACTCGAATGGTTAAAGCAGTTGTAGAGAAGGTGGAAGAACACCTGTACACAGGTGGAGGAAAACGCAGTCGTATTGGGACAGTTGTACTTGTGTTAAAAATAGCAGGACAAAAATTTTGCTGTGTTGAAATCAACACCATCATCCCACGAGATAAGAGAGTAGTAAATTTATATGTACTGCCTGGGCGGGAAAGCCCAATGCAGTCGCAGTTGGTTACCTTGAACCTCGGTTGCTCTGTAGTCTGTCTGTTGGGTGGTTTATGGCTTTGTTATCCTTCAAATATCTGTGACTTACACATGAGAAAACACATGCAGGAAAAAGTTACATACATAACACTCTTGTCTTACAAAAATTGACACTCTGTTGTGGAGTTTCTTATTTCGGTAGCAAAATGAATGTTGAGCCTTTGAGAACTTCGGACTGATCCAGAGCCCTGGATTTCAAAATAAAATGTTGTGTAATTGTCTTGAAAAAACATATCTTTCATATGTCTGTCCATCGTATAAAGATAGTTGTCTTTTCACAAAAGTGGCTTGGCTGGTGAATAGGCGTTACTCTTCCTCTGGATAGCCTGTTCCTGAGTTTCTGCTTTTATCTTTTAAATTTGTTGTTCTGTTAAGTAGGTCTTAGATGACTGATTTTTTTCACCGTATGTTGTAGAGGATTGATATTTTATAGTTTGGGGAGAGCGAAATGAGACAGTGTTGAATGGCGCTGATCCAGGAAAAAGGCTTGATAGTCTTTGTACGAGCCAACATTGATATCTTTGTCTGCCGTGGTAAAGAAATCCACTTTTTTCACAATTAGCAATTTTCCCTAAATTAAGGATTATGCAATATTATGCAGATATTTTGTTGAGCAAATGAATTTGATAGTAAATGAAGATCCTGTAAACAATCCCTATATGAAAATATAGCATATAGTTTTAAACACTGGTTTCAGAATAATCTTCCCTCTTCAGATTTATGTAATTCTGTTACGCATTGCCTTGGGATGCGGCATAGTCTACCCAGTCCTTGACCACAGAGCTTACAGTCTTGCTTCTTTGGTGAGAAAAGATATCAAAGCATCACTTTCAAGTCATGCTACTGGGTGCTTGTCCCTGATCAGTGTCGCAGGAAATAATTTGATGAAATATTATCTTCTCTTACAATGAAACTCTACAGTGAAGCTCTAGGATTTAAAAAAAAGTAAATAATCTCACCCCACTACAGGTAGTCCACTGTGTATGTAAGTAGTTACTTAAACGTCCTTTCCTCCAACATTGAAGATGAGCGACCTAAAATGTCATCTACCACATGGTGATACCCATTTGAAGTCTGCAACAATATAAATGCTAAGGAAGCCCCAGAGTGCAGTTCGAATTGAGCCACACAGAGCGACCCAGCAGGGAGATTAATGGATCCAGATATCCTCCTGATCTCTCCGTGGTATTAGACCCCCTTTTCCCACTCCTTAATTTAGGACACTCTCCAAATGGCTCCTTCACTTCTTGATGACCTCTTCTCTGTTGCCATCGTGATAATACGTTAGTCTGCAGCTGCCTCCGCAGGAGACCGATTGGGTTTCCCCTGGTCATTATGAGTATTGAACTCTTGCCGGATACCAAAATTGTCCATATTGCATGTTTTGCGCACTTGCTTCGTTGTGAATGTCCTCAACTTAATAACAGATTATTTCATCATTATTGTTTTTCAGTCCCTGATTCCTACCCATGAGTTCTTGATTTACGTTTTTGTTTCGTTACTTCTGTTTTACAGTGTTGCTTTCATTTTGATTCAGTACTGAGTCCCTGGCTGTAACTGATTATTAAGGATCTTATGCCACGGTGGGAAAAACAAAGCCCAGTTGTCAGCTGGAGCAGGTGAGGGGCTTACCTGCTAGCCTAATGCGCAGAGCGCTCTGCGGTACAATAGACAGATAGATGCTTTTGCCTTGTAGAAGCCGTATTCTAAAATCCTAGGCTCTTTTGGAGGAGTAAAAGATGGCTTCAGTATCACTGTAAAATGCCTTCAAATCAGTTGGCTTTGGTGCTGATACGGTCTTTCATCCTCACTCTGGGAACTCTCATATCCAATAAACCACCTGGTTAATCAGTACTTGTTGGGACATACTGGCTCAAATGGGCAGAAGGATGCAGTCAGGTAGTTTGGACCCTTTAATCACTTTGAGCATAGTTTTGTTTTCAGTAATTGCCATTTTGCTGCAGCAAAGTATGTAGCCAACTTCTGGTGATAACACTTCTTACTTGTGTTCCTTTTAACGTGGTTAGCCTCAGGTTTTCCCGTTGCCATTGTTTCAGTCCTCGTGGCTGTGTTCTTGCCTTTGAATCAACTCAAACTGCTGTTTCACTGCAGCCAGAGAACCACCTTTCGTAAGATACGTATATTTGTTAGAACCTGAGGGGATTTTAAAAAGGACTTGAGGCTTGCTTGAAATCTCATTGTGTACAAACGTGTGTATGTAGGAACCTAAATATTTTATTATATTCTAAATATGAAGGTTCTTTTTTGCTATAATGTATCCAAATGTCTATCACAATAAACTTCTGGTACTGTGATGGAAAGAGTTCTGCAGGGTTGTAGGGGTCTCTTGGAGACAGCTGAAGAGGATGGTAAGATCATGATACCATCATTGAATACTAGGTAAAACCCCTGTCTTTAATGAAAAGAAGTAATTTAAACCAATTTTAAACCGGAAACAATTAAAGTGATCATACTTAGGAAGCTACAGTTTCCTTCTAAATTTTATAGAAAGCATGTCACTTAGCAATAATACATGATAAAGGACAAGATAATAAAAGCATACAATAAAGTAAAAAAAAATAGTTAAATAATTAGACATAAGTGAGTCATAAAAATCTCTTGTTATAATAAGAGGCGTCCATCTTTTTTGTTACAGGAGCCCATAGTATTGTTCCAGTTTCTTTAAAAATGAGATAATCTGTGCTTTTGCACTTTAAGTGTTATATTCTTATGCTAAGAGCTCTCTTCCTAAGTTCAGTTATGCTACTGCTGTGGATGCACGTCAGTTTTGCTTACTACAATCCAAAGAAATGAAGGCTTTCCTGGCCCGTTGAAGGGTTTTCCCCTGCTTCTAAACCCCAGCGCTAGTGTTGCACTATCCATATATTACAATCGCCATTTGTATCTAGTAGAATTGTTTCCAGTTTGAAAAGAAAAAATTGCAAAAAAAATATTGTTGCAGACTTCTCATGGTAGCCCACGTAGTATTTGTGTTTCCTAAGTGTGGCACTTTGCCAGTCTTGATTTTCCTACTTGTTCTTCTTTGTTGGTTCTGAAACTACTGAGGTAAAAGTAGCAATTAACAATTTTATTTTTGCTAGTATTGCAGCTGTCTAGTTCTACTAAAACTGCTATTTAGCGAAGAGGTAGGAAAGGAAGGTTTGAATGAAGTGTTGTAATAACACCGAGCTCGCGATCTTTTTCATAGTTTATTTTTCTCAGTTTCCCTGAAATTGCGGAAGTTGCAGGGGGAGGCCTGGACGAGCAAATAACTGTGTATGCACCATATGCAATTGTTTGACTTAGAAGAACTTGTTGGTTTTTTTAGACTTTGTCAGTACTTTTACAGTGGGAAATAAAAGAAGAAGGATCACTGAACCGACAGTTTGTCATACATGGCAAAATCCTTTTAGGAGGGATGTCAGCACATCACTGATGAGCATAACTGGTGTATGTAAGTAACCTCATATGTTACTATAGTCACGCACAAACATGCACACAAACATGCACGCACGGAGTACCAATGTGATATGTGTGGTACTGAATATTTTGTGTCTTCTCACAACACCTTGTGTTTCTCATGCCAGAAGCTGAAGTTTTCAATACGCTGCATGGCAGACAGCGGGCAGGAGTGGTAGTAAGTCTGCACGGTTGTATTTCAGGGTTGCTCTAGCTAATTTGGCTTTTGGAGGAAAGTTGCAGAGTACTCTTGTCTCCTTGGCTGCTCTTCAGCCTCTTTTTCTGTAACGAGCAGTAGTGCCAGTGATAGAGGTAAACGTCACGTCTCCCAACAGTTAATGGTAATGTGGGTACCAGCACCTTCATTCCAACAAGCACTATTATCTGGGCTTGAATAGCAAATTTGTTTTACCATGGTGACCACAGAGTTAAAACTCTGATGATCTTGTCAGGGTCTCTGTTGTGAACTGCTGTGCAGTTGATGTCTGATTGACATTGTGTGCCTGACATTTTGGTGTGCTGGGGTTTTGTTGTGGGGGTTTTTATTGTTGTGTTTGGGCTTTTTTGTGTTGTTGAATGAAATAACAATAATAGGGCATCAATAATTCTTAATATCAGTGTTGCTTTATAATGTCTTAAACCAGATGCAGTTCTTAATAAATATATCTAATAGTCAATAGAATGCTTCTCTATGTTAAAGCTTTGCAAGCAGGCAAAATAAAGGAAAATCAGGAAGTTTCCCGTGATGTTAAAAGAAACATAGGGTTTTTTTCCCTCTTTCCGTATTTGCACTGTTAGGAAGTAGTAGACTAAAATATGAGTCCAGATTTCTAAAGTAAGTAAATTGTAGTGGATAGTAAATTTGACAGTAGTAAAAATTGTTTCCCTGCTGAAGCCATTAAATATGTTGTCACTGATTATTCAAGAAACAGAAAGACTGGACACTAATTTCTAACATGGAAAACTAATTTATTTATTTATTAAAGATTTCTCAGGTCAGAATATCTTTCAAGTTGCTCAAGAGTTGATTAAAACACAAATTAGATTGAAACAATGATTGCTCTAGTCCTTGGAACAGTTTTGTTACAAACTTCATGGTGCATGATCATACTGTTCACAAGAAAATAATACGTGCAAGTAAAGTAGAAATTGAGAGCAAGTGAGCTAGATGATAAACTATTCCTTTCTACTTATTTCTGACTTTTGTTTGCCAAAATTAAACTGTTTGGCACGTGTAGTTGTCTGTGCTTTGCTACGAAAGAGTTAAACTTTACTTATAAATGAATGCTCTTTTGATTGCGTAGGTGGTGCATCTTTATTCATTGAGGTAAATTTTAGGTGGTGAATTGGCTTCTTTGTTCTGTAAATGTGTTTAAATCAAGCACTGTACCTGTCATAGCAGTAGATCTTAGTATTGTCTTTTAAGCAGCACATCCGTAGCCAATGTGTGCTCCACATTGCCATAAAAAATGACTTGCTGAGTTACGTTGTACTAACACCTCATTCTGCATTTGCTGGTTATTTTGCTCTTTAAAATGCCATATAGCTTGGCCTCAAGTTTCATCCTCTTTGAAGGTCTCCAAAGTAAGTCTATAGAGCTACAGACCTTCTCTCATTTAAATCAATAGGAGATAATACTGATTGTAACAGAAGAGGAACACTGTTGGTGTCTTTTAATCTTGTATCATTTGGGCTCCTCTTGTTACCTCCTGTCATTACTTTTGCCGGTACACGTCAGAGCAGTTCATACTGGAGCTCGAACCATTGGGGATCATTGCACTGCAGAGTCCTCTGAATTGCCAAGAGGAAATTCAGAGGTCTAATTTTTTTTTTTTTTTCATGTCTCGGGCCTGATATTTGTGCAATGGCTGGGATGGTAGCATGTGCTGGGTTGATTGGGGGAAAACAGTGATCCTGTAGTCACAGACTGGCTTTCGGGATCTCCGAAGGATGTGCTTTTTCGCTCATGCTGCTGAAAGACTGACTGTTGTCATCTGTGGATTTTAAGAATCTGGAATCACATTTTAAAGAGTAGGAGGATTTTAGGGTAATAACGTGTTTCCCTTTCTTTTCTTTTCTTTTTTTTCTTTTTAAGAATTTGCTCTGCTGATGTTTGATATATCAGAAGTTTAAATAATTTAATAAAACTGTCTCAAATGAGGAAATTGAAAGGGAATTCCAAATGAACGTTAGAACGCAGTACTATTGCAGCTTGACAGTTCAGTATGGGTGGTCCTTCCTGGCATGATGCTGAGAGTAAGAAGTGCCTCGTCTTTGGACTGTGGAAGCATGCACACCTATGAAAGATGGACAGACTGGCGACAAGAAAAACACAACTGATGTCATGAGATGACCCGTGTGTTTTTTTCCAATAGTTGAACACGTGAATTGGATAGTGTCTACTATGGAGTATGTGAGTAGTTGGGTTCTTGTGAGATTGCTTATGAATTACTTGCTCTTGTGCTGATGCTGTGTGTGGTGATTAAATGTGCACGGCTCTGTGGTTGGGCCTCTGTGTGTGTCAGCGGCGGTCGGCTCTGATCCCTGGCAAGTCCTTGGGAAGCTATTGGGGAGCGCTGGGTTTTACACTGCTGTGTACTCTTTGGTTTGCTGACGAGGTTGGTGTATACCCTCTTCTGGCTCTGAGGGGAAGGTTAGGTGAACCATTGCTTCGTGGCTGAGACATACAGCCGTGAGCCAGGCAAAGTGGTACTGCTTCTCCTTCTTCTTGCCAGAACCACATATTCATCTAGTTTTCTAATGGGCTGTAGGGTTTTTAGTTAAACGTTTGCAAGGAGGAGAGCTGTGTATGTTTTTTCATGTTTAAAAACTGCTGACACTTCTTCTAGTATGTCTGGCCTAAGAAGTAACAGATGCTGGTTAGTGCGTACAGGGAAATACACAAGTGCATTCAGTAAAAGTACACCCAAATAATGAATTAGAAAGGTGCATTTGGTCTTTTCATTTACCCTTTCACATCTATGAAACGTATATAGCTAATGAGCTGATAAAAGGAATTGACCTTGCAGCTGACAGTTGATTTGGAAATGCAAAAATATTATTTATGATTTCCACTAAGCACAGCTTGGCAATTGTTCATACTTAATGATTTGTGTCATTGTTTCTGACACTAAATTTATGCCTCAGTATCTGTGTGCAACACGTCTGAGTTGCTGACACTGTGAACTATAATTTTGAATTCCTTCTATTTTGTGTTTAAATTATCAACCATAACTTTGTGTTATAGCACACATGAGGGAGGAAATGTTAAGCTATGATTCCAACAGCAAGCATTCAATGAATATATTGCACGCTTCTCAAATAATAAATTTAGAAGGGCATGAAGATTTACAGAATATTCCATATTCACAATGACACCCTGTTAGATCTGCTTTAGGAACTGTATGCATTAACTAGAATTTCTGACTGTCGCATGATGTAGATTTGAAAGCTGTCCAGCCTTCTGGACTATATTCTGGTTATCAAAATACCTGTGTTGATTGTGTTGAATGATAAGAAATAATGGCTCTTGTCCAGCGTATTTAGGTACCACTTTCAATACGTGGTTTGCTAGATGATTAGTGTGTTATCTTCACATGTATCCTTTTGCTATGGTGCTAATACAAATAAAATCTGTTCTTTTAATTTGCTAACCATTACGGTGAAACAATATGTACCATTATGAGCCTTGTCTGAGTGACAGGTATAGTTACATCTTTGGATAGTAAATTGGAAATAGTAGTCTTTTGTTGGCAAAGGAATTAGGAAAATAATGATTTGAATGTAAATTGTCTGCCCTATCACTGAGCATTTTTATACAAATTAGGCAAAAATAATTTCCTGCGATACTTTAGAAATCAAGTATGGAAGAGAAGTGTATTTGTGTGGACTGTTTAGAATGTCATGCACACTTTAACATTTGGAAGTATAGAATACTGTTTGAATTTGTCACATTCAGATACGGACAGTGTTAATTTGTTGTGCGGCCCCAGTAGGCAAGAAAAAAAATGCTGAGGGCATGAAATCCTAATCTTGAGAGCAAGGCATTCCTAGCAAGCCAGCAGGTGTCAGTATGTTCTTGTCATAGAGCCCTTCTGGGGTTAGACAATAGTTTTCCCTGAATTAAATAATATGGGAGGAAGTAATAAGTGTTGGAACGCTATCTTGATGCAGGTCTGCTTAATTCAAATATTCTACCGGAAAGGTTTTTTTTTGCCTTTCTGTTTTCTAGACCTGGGCTGGCACAACATCCATGTACACACTAGCTTTCACTGTGTATAACTAGTCATCAGACTGCTTAAAGAACGTAGTTTAAAATACTTTGCTAAATGGGGATCTATTATTGATAGTATAGCACCTTAGTTTCTAATTGAACTTTTCTTTTTCCCTCTGTAGAACTTCTGTTGTCTAGATTTCCTTCATATATTCTGAGGCATTCTGAAAATGCTGGTGCACTTCTTTCTGTTTGCATAGCTAGTGAGTGTGTTTGACTCTGATGTGTTTAACGAAATCTGTCTCTCTAATTTGGAGATTATTTTGTCACTGTTTATCCATGGTAATCAAAAACAGATGAGCTGCTGCTTGCCTGCCTTGTATTTCAAAAATCAATACCATTATGACATTGTGGAGAAGCCTTTACCTTCTCTGAAAGTGCAAACTGATGCCATAGAGTGGGAAATGATACAGAATTCATAGTCTGGAGTACTCATCATATTAACCTGACCTCAGTTTTTAAAATGGTGACTTAAACATCATGGAAGGTTGCCAGGTTGCACTTTTAGGGCGGTAGGCAGATGGTGCTTTTACAAGGTATGGATGAGCAGATGGAAGCTGTAGCCCAGGTGAAGGAAGCGTGCAGCCGACTGACAGGGCATCCAAACGGAATCGTTGCCTGAGGTTATGTTACACTGGTAGCACAGAGATGATAGTAAAACTCCCTTTGAAGTTTTTGGTTTTGTTTTTCTCCCTATGTTTGTCAGTACTGTCTCTCTAAGGAGGGATATTCTGCACCTCAAAGAAGATACCTCTGTTTCTCCTAACATAAAACTCAAATACTTCCATTTCAATCTGGTAATTTCAACCATTGTCCATTTTAGCCAGCACCACCAGTGCCAAAAGGGTAAACCCCATCATTTTCGGCTTTGGTTCCCTGAAGCACTTGGTGCCTCAATGTGCTAGGTGTTGACAGGAGCGGTAGGAATCCTATCTGAAGACAAAAGGCCATTTAGTTAAGCTTCTGTTGGGGAGCTAAGGTAGACTTTGGTCTGGTGTGTTCTTTTTTTCATAAATTCACAGCCATAAAATAGTGTAGCTGTCACTTCAGGCTTTTTAATTACATTTGCAAGCAGAAACTTATTTTGCACTTTCCCTTTCTTCAACCCTCTTTTCATGCTCTGTCATCTTAGAGAGTTTGTTTTACATGCAAGACCTATTTATTGTGACTTACTCCTTGCTGCTTCTCATCTCAGACTGTTTGCATGATTTTCAGATCATGCAAATGAGAATTGAGACGGGCAAAACAGATAAGAAAGATACTTACTCTGGAGTAAAAAACCCAACATACAATATTACTGAGGTTGTAGTTCTGGAAATAAGGCGATTATATTTTCAAAGCGTGGTTTTATTACATTTGCCCTTAATGCTGTTTCTAGAGATAAACACCAAAAATCCTGTTAAATATGCTTAAATTAGTTCTAAGCAACTTTTTGCATGATATACTAATGTAATTTAATTCAGGGTTTGGCTTGCTTACCTGGAGCTGAGTAGAAGAAATTTGAAAATTTTAGTTCTCTTTTCATTTTTTTTGGAGGTGGAGTGGGGCGAGGAATGTAAATATTTGAGGGTCTGCATGTGTAATGTTTGATTTTTTTTTTTCTTTTTGTAGTGAAAATAAAAAGCAAAAAGTATTTTTCCACCACTGAATAAAAAAATAAGCAGCAGTATCGTGTCTTGTTTTGACATATTTTCTTCCATGACAATGTAAGCAGTTTCTGATAGTTGACTCTTATTAACAGCCACTTGAGTGTGCCTTTTGAAAACCTGCAAAATATACATGTAATTAGTTTCCTTATGTAGCTGGCAGCGCTATTGCACCTTGGACTCCTGAAAATCAGGTTCTTGGCAAAAATGGGTGGTATCTCCATCATGCTTTAACATACTAAACAAGAGTTCTAAAAAACTGTATTTCACTGAAGTTTGTGGTCAACCTGAAAGACTTTTACTATAACTTCTGTTTTATTGCATACTGAAGTTTTGTTTATGAAGACGTAGGCTTTACAAATGGGTAAATTAAGGGAGCTGGTTTTCTTATGGTAATATAGATGTATAGATCAAAATACGAAATGTGAGCATTTACATGTGGCTTGCAAAGCTCACTCATTCAATCTGTACGTTGACATATGTAAGTTGAGAGCAGATGAATGACTCGGTTGTTCATTTTGTCCACATACTTCGTACATAAATGTTTGAAAATGTGATCTTGCTGTCAAGATAGTGAGGAAGTAATACAATAAACCTTGAGATTAATTTTGATTGGTTACGTATTAACAATGATCTTACAACTTTTCAAACTTTGTTTATAAATTTCTTTTTTTTGGAATACAACTTTCATTAGATTAGAATTTAAACTTTCCTATGTGTGTGCATTTGTACTTTGTGGAAGAGATTAATGGGAAAACTATTCAAAAAATGATGCACAAAGCTTCTGACAATACTTCCTGTTCCAGAGAAGCTCTTAGTTAATAAAGATTGCAGATGTCAAAGACTGCTTCGGATTGATTTTCACGTTCTTGCGCATATTTACAAATACTCAGTTGTCCATTTGCACTTTGGTCTGATGAGAAGGTACTGTTCTAGATCATGATAGATGTTATACTGACATATGCTTCAGGACCCCAACTGTTTGGCTGAACTGAAATAGGTATAGGTGGGGCTGCAGTTTACAAATGGTCTTAAGCCTTGAAGTATCCAGAAAAATAGCAGTTGTTACAATAATTATATTCATTCCTCAATATACTCATTCCTCATGTATACATTCCTCATATACACTCTCCTATATTCATTCAAACTCATTCCTCAAAACTTAGAGTTTAGATTTATATAAAATACTAAAATTAACTATAACACGTTTGAAGCTTGTTGGAAGTATATACAAGTCTAGATGGATATGGTCAACTACAGTACAAAAAATTAATACAACTTCAGATTTTCTGTAACGTGTAATAGATCTAATGGCATCAACTTCGTTAATTTTGGCAGCTTTGTAAAAGCCTAAGAAACTATCCAGAAAGAGATTTGTTGTGATACTTTCTGCAGTCTTGAAAAAAACCAAGGGTTTTAGCTACCATGTGCCCTTAAATACATTTAAATTACTTTGAGTTTTTTTTCCCAACCCATTGAAAACATTTCTAGAAATAGATTTTGAAGTAGCCTGTTTATTGAAACAAACACATAGATGGGGTTTACTAGTGTCATCAGATCTCTGTATGCTGAAATATAATACATAAGAGGTGGTGAGTTTTCCTGTAAGAATAGTCTGAAAAACTTTGCCAAAAGCAGAATGTCTCTTTGGCTGTGTTCATGAGGAGGCTTGCCAGGCAGAATGTCAAAAAGACAGTACAGCGGAAGCACAGTGCGACGAGTGGCAGGTGCTTCGGTGAACATGGACAAGTAACTTACTGAGAAATAGTCATCTAACATGGTAATTGGTGAACAGACTGAAATAAACTAAACAAAGAGTGCATCTCAATATACATTTCTCTTCCTGAAAGAAATGAAAAATGTGATCCTTGTCATGGGAGTAAAATGAGGTGTCGTAAAGGTGATGTGTCATAGGGAAATAGAATTGGTAACTCCACAGGAAACATTCACAGATGTCATACTTCTAGTTCTCGGGCAGAGGCAGCCCTGCTGCAGTATCTTCAGAAATGGATGCTGAAAGGGTGGCAAGCTATGGATTAAAAGATCTATGATATAATTTTCCATATAAGGTGATTTGGGAGACAGCGTTTTAATGGAAGTCTAGAGAGTTCCTTAATCTGTTCTCTCTACATCATTTCACACATGCAGAAATAATATGGAGTTGTCAGAATAGCATGGGGATTATAAAATACTCTAGCAGTAAAACTTCTGATTGCAGTTCAGTTTTAACAACAAAATTCTGCAAACGCTTTTAATTTAAAGATTTTTTTTTTTTTTTTAATTTGGCAGTAACTTACCCTTCCTAATTCCTGACAGTTTCCTTTACCAGGGCTTTCCAGGACACCAGGCGTATTGCCACCTCTGCACTGTTCCCTCATCTTCCTTTACCACCTGGTGCTGTGACAGCCCTCTCACTTGCACTGAGAATGGGGAAGCACCCAACTAGACTTTATATCACTCTCTCATGATCTCACCCAGATCTGTATGAAACTCTACATTTGTTCTCTTAATAGATAACATCCTCGCTGTCCTCCAAATTTTGCATGTCTAGTACATTTTTTTTTTCTGATCATGGGAATAGCAACTTCTGCCAAAGTGCTGCAACTGCCCCACCAGCTGCCCCATCACCTCAGCGGTGGGAATGTTCAGCTGTGCCCCTTCTGCTCCGCTGCTGCCTGCTTTGTCCTTCTGCTGGAAGTCCAGGTGCTCACTGCATATTCAACAGGTTTGATCCCAAAAGAGAAGACCACCAAGTAAAAACAAGCTCTGAAAGCTGTGGCATAAATGAAATTGCATTCTAAGCACAGATGATTTAGCAGCATTAACAAGCAACGGAGACTCAAATTCTGGAATTGCAAGTTCTGGGTAAATGAAGTCTACTTTTCCTGAGCACGGGATGCAAATTTATCCTGTGTTAATGTGCTTTTATTTGTTGCAAGTAGAATTCATAGAATTCCTGAAGAGAAGACCCCAAACTGAAAGCTATAAAAATACTTCAGAAAAGCAAAGTTTCACTCCAGTGTTTCTCATACGGGAGGTGTCAAGACTGCACGATGACAAGGCAGCCTGACTCACCCTCCCTGTGAGCTGCACCTCAGGGGGAGTTCTTGACATACCTTGCGATAAGCGTATTCCTCATGCCTCTGTTGCTTCTGTAAAACATGTGGAATGGCTACAAGGTAGAAGAAACCTGCAGGGTTAATTGTTGGCTGAAAGAAGACATCAAAAGCCTGAGTCTCTTGACATATAGAGAACAGGTGAAGTAAATATCACTAGTAATACAAATGTCCTACCGGATCTGTAGCTAGTCCTTCTGTTTCCCACCAGCACTGCTGTTTCTCTGGCAGCAGCTGTTACTCAGAGATCAGTTTGAGGGTCAGCAATGTGATTGTGATTATTCGGAGAAGGCCAGCTGTCTAAAACACAATCTTTCTTTTCAACATACTCACCTTAAAACATTGTTCATGATTTTAGTACCAAGCAAACCAGCACTAGAGTAAGTGACTGGGTGGTGTGGTAAAAGTGTCACTTTGTGTGGTAGGTTGACCATGGCTGGTGGCCAGGTGCCCATGAGGGTTGACATAAGGAGGTCACTTACCAGTTGTCCCCATGCACAAACCAGAGTAAATTCAATGTAATTTATTGCCAATTAAATTAGTTAGATGGCAGGAAGGAAAGAAAAAACCTGAAAACACCCCCCCCTTTCTTCCCGGACTCAGCTTCACTCCTTCAGCTCCTGACTCCTCCACCTCCTTCCCAAGCAGCACAGGGGGACAGGCCATGGCGGGGCTGTGGTCAGCCCACAACAGCTCCTCTCTCCCACTCCTTCCCCCTCACCCTTTTCCCCTGCTCCGCCATGGTCTCCCCAGGGGAATCTCTGCTCCGGCTCCTGCAGCACCTCCTGCCTCTCCCCCTGCCCTCACCTGGGTGCTCGCAGGGCCGGTTCTCACACCTTTTTTTTATTTTTGTCCTCACAGCTGTGTTGTGTTTTGCCCTTTCTTAAGCGAGTTTTCCCAGAGGCACCACCCGCCTCGCTGAGGGGCTCAGCTGTGCCCTGTGCTGAGGTGGCCGGAACCGGCTGGGACAGGCGGCTGACCCGGTGGAACCGGGCGTGGTCGGGCACGGGGCAGCCCCGGCCTCTCCTCACAGAGGCCCCAGCTGCCAGCTCCTGGGTATGGGCACCAGCTGCACCATGTCTTGGTAAGTCCCTTCTTTTTGTTTTCTTTCCTGCTGTAACTTTTCTCATCCATTAATAATGGTGGGAAGAAAGTGCTGTGGTTCAGGAGGTAGGTAATGGTGGGGGACTCAGCCTGAGGGGCTCACTGGGTAAACAGGGAGGGGACTGAGAGAGGCAGGGTCCTCCCTGTTTGGGGTCTTCTGTCTCTTCCATGTCTCTCTTGGAGACAAGATTTGGTGTAGTGTGGTTAGGAATTACCATTCATCATTCATAAAAGGTGTGGAGCAGATGAATCTTTAGTTCAGGTAACTGTAAGGTTTGTATGGAGTGCCAAATGATTTTGAAAGAAATGTTGTTGTTAAGAGTTATCGCAGTTGTGGTCAGGGCTGTTTGCTGCTTACCAGGATGCAAATTCATACTTTTCCTCTGGCTCCTGCTCCTATTTCTAACTGTTTAAAGACAACATATTTCTTTTTATATTGTCTGGTTACCTTTGGCCATGCAGATGGGATGGAGGCTGCAACAGGAGATGTTGAAGAAGTTTGATTTTGCTTTTAAATTAAGGACAGACTTCTGTTGAGGATGCCCTGCTAGCAGGCAACATAGTGTAGGAGAAAATAATCTCTCTCTTTTTGTCTGCTGATCATTGATGTGCTGTGTTGTACTGAAAGACCTCTGCTCTGCCACACTTATTTTATGTTCTTCAGTAGAATGATTCCACTCATTTTGAGTGAAGTAGGAAAATGTGATTTGCTGACTGGTTTACTTAATGCTGGGAAGAGATCTGAGATGTATTCAGTCTACCTGCAAATGAGGCACTGTTTTTAATGTCAGATTTAATTTTAAATTACACGTCTGTAAGCAGCTACTGATTTAAAAAAAACGGGCAACACATGACATTTATAGTTTTCTCTTACTCTAGGTATTGTAGTGGGAAATAAAGGATGATTTCTGTCATAGCTGTTGGCAAACTCTGATTTTTTTTTTTTTTTAGGGTTTAGGCGGTGGGGTTAAGTGTTTTAAGCTTTGTATGTTAGACTCTTCACTCTCTTCAGTAAATTTCTCTTACTTGTTGAACTAATTTTTGAGGCTCAGTCCTCATATGGGGGGGGGGGGGGAAGTCTTGATTTCCCAGATAAGGAAAACATTGCTTGTAAGGCTAATGTATACACAAAGAAGCCTGTGGCCATGGAGGGGTTCCCTTTAAGAGAAAAACAGGTTCAAGACTGGGCCTATGGAGCCCTGATGTAATGGTGCTGCAAGGATAGTCATCTTGTCTAGCAAGCTGGAAACAAGTCTTCTTGAGCTGGGGCTGTAAGACTGATGTTTATTCATGTCAGGAAAGCACAGGCAGCAAGCCTGTTGTATTCAACTCCAGTAGCCCCTTGGAGACATCATACAGTGGTACCCTGTTCAAAGGCCTGGCCATCTCCAGTTCAGCAGTTTGGAAGCTGAGTGGTTCAATAACAAACAGAATACACACCAAGGCTGCGGGAGCCACTTAGTTGCCCAAATGTAAAGATACTCCATCCTGAGACAGACTTACTTTGCCCAAATTGTTAGGCATCTTGGTGTGTTCTTGTATATAAAAATTACGGAGGTATTTTTAGCTGCTGTTGGTATTAGAATGATTTACTCTTAACACCAGTGAAAGAAAGGTGAGAGAGGAAAGGCTTTTGAATATTTTAGTAATTTAATTCTGATCTCTTGGATAGAAGTTAAAGAGAAGATGATATGGCTATCTTATTCAGAATATGACTCGTCAGGGTTGTGACTCTCCCAGAAATCACAAGCATTATTTTGTGGCATATATAAGGAGACTATTAAAACTGACAGTAACTCGCTTAATTAAAACAAGTTAACTGTGCAGCTACATGGACCTCATCGCTACAGTAGGGGACTGCATTCCCTCCCTCTGGTGAAACGCAGAAATGGTATTATTCTTTTGTTTCATCTGTAGATGATATTTATCTGTTTTTACAAATTGTTAGGTAAGGCTGGACAAAGTCGTGGTTTTACATTTAGCTGTAGTGGGATGGTTGGTTGTTTAATATTTTTTCTGACAGCCACTTCTGTGAAGGTTTGGTTGTGCATAAGCTTTCCTGGGACATGGTTTAGCCAGCAAGCAGACCACCGCAGTGAAATTTATCTGGGGGGGGTGTGTGGTCTAACTCATGGTGGGAGCGGTGAATTGAGATCCATTATGTAAAGCTTTGAAAGTAAGCAAACTGACCTGAAACTGAAGTGTATATTAGTGAGGAGCAGTGTTTTGCATTGCTGAGCAGATAGGTTGCTGAATTGGGAATGAGCCAGAGTGTCCTCAGGGTCTGGCAGCAAGTGGTAGTCTGGTTTGCGTGTTCCACATGAGGTGCTTGGGATGGTCACATTTGCATTTAGTAAGCTGCAGACGGTAGTGTGAGCGCCCCGCGAGATGAGTTGGATATTCAAAATATCTGTTTCATCCCTTTGAGTAACCTCTAGGATCTGAAACAAGATTTGGTGTGTTGTCCGTGGTATTGGACCAAAAAATAGACAAAAATATCTTCAGGGGACAGTTAAAACAAAAGACTGATTTAATTATTATTTTTTTTTTAAATTGAGATACGCGCTTTATATGTTGAGAAAGAGAAATCATTTGAGATTTTGTAATAAACTCCTTCGATTCTGGATTTTGGGCTTCTGAAATAGTTAGGTTTATCTTGCTCTGTGTAAATTATATTCTTGCAAACTGAATATAACCCTAAATTTGAATTGTCAGGTTTTTTGCCTATGGTATTGATGATGCCTGTTTAATACTACTTTCATGGTGACTTTCAGTGTGAAGTTGTGAAGAGGTTAGCAGCAATTTGTTTCACCTGTCTGTAGTTGAAGTTTCCTTGGAAAGTTTCATTAACACACTATCATAGTTTAAAAATAGAAACTCAAAAGAATTACTCCAACTCAAGTAAGTAATACAATGCATGAAGAAGCTTTTTATTTTACATTATAATTGTTCCAAAGCACTTCAAACTGTCCACTTTTCCTTTGTGAGGAGAGTTCTACACCATTTTTTATCCAAAATTGTGTTTCTCAGAAATTCCACATCTGTGTGGAGATTACTTGCAGTGCTCCTGTTGTCCTTATTTCTTCTCTGCTGTGGAATTAAAACTCCCTAGCATTTAGAAAACTCTTAAATGAGTTTTGTGGCTCCCTGTGTATGTAGCAGTAAAGAGCAGGGTGAAGCAGCTGGAGTATCTGCAGTGCTCTGTGGATTGCAGAGCATGACATGGGCGATTTCTCGATCCTGGTAGCTAGCAATGGAGTGCTTTTCAGGCTCTGATTCTGTTAGAATTCTAGTCAGGAAAAGTTCATTTCTCTCTCCTTTCCCTCCCCCAGCCTCCAAAAAGAAGAAATACATATTCTTGATAGTAGATTGTCAGCTGGACAGCTGTCTCTGTGAAAACAGTAGCAGAAGTTGTTCTTCAGTGTTTAGCAATTGCATATTTATAGTAATTCCCCCTAAACATTTGTTGATGTTTTAAATACAAAATAAACAAATAAGGATTTCTTTACTGCTGTGTTAATTTAGTGACATGTTGTCAGTTTCTTTGGGAACTGGATTCCAAAGAGTTCTCAGTCAGCTGGTTAACTGAATGGAAACTCAGCTTTGAAAATAGAATTTTCCTACTAGCATACTGGTTTGCAAATGTCTACTAATTATTTTGGGCACCAAATCATTATTTTTCTTCTGGGCATGTTTTTTGCTTGGTGGTGGTTTAGTTTTGTGATGTGTGGGGTTTTTTTGTGTGTGTTTTTACATACAGCATAGCTTGAAATGAATCGGAGAATGATGTAGGTTGGAAGGGACCTCTGGAGGTCATCTGGTCCAACCCCCCTGCTTAAGCAGGGCCACCTAGAGCTGGTTGACTGTGTCCAGATAGCTTTTGAATATCTCCAAGGATGGAGACACCACAGCCTCCCTGGGCAACCTGTGCCAGTGCTCAGTCACCCTCACAGTGAAAAAGTGTTGCCTGATGTTCAGAGGGAACCTCCTGAGTTTCAGTTTGTGCTCATTGCCTCTGGGCCTGTCACCGAGCACACTGAAGAGGGCCTAGCTCTGTCCTCCTTTTCATACTACCTTCAGACTCTTGTACGCATTGATGAGATTACCCCAGAGCCTTCTCCAGGCTAAGCACTCCCAGCTCTCTCAGCCTTTCCTCATATGAGGGAAGGACCTTCATCATCCTAGTAGCCCTTTCTTGGACTTTCTCCAGTAGCACCATATCTCCCCAGTACTGGGGAGGTCAGAACTGGACACAGCACTCCAGCTGTGACCTCCCCAGTACTGAGGGGGTGAGGAGGATCACTCCCCTTGACCTGCTGGCAGCACTCCTCCTCATGCAGCCCAGGGTACTCTGAGCTGCCTTTGCAGCCAGGGCACATTGCTGGCTGTTTAACCTGGGGTCCCCCAGCACCTTTGCTGCAAAGCTGCTTTCTAGCCCATTGTCTCCCAGCATATATACTGGTGCATGAGGTTCCTTACCTGGTGCGGGACTTTGCACTTCTGTCAGCCCCTTTCAAGCCTGTCAAGGTGATGTCCCTCTGAGTGGCAGCACAACCCTCTGGTGTATCCACCCCT
>NW_009620154.1:23376-82577 GCF_000690535.1 Cariama cristata
GTCCTCAGCAGACTTGCTGAGTTCAGGTACAGCTTTCTGCACAGTGTGGTCGTACTCCAAAACTTACAGGTACTCCAGAAGTTATCACCTTGCTTTTTCATCTCCTCTCTATTACTTCCTTCAGCCTACACCCAACTGTAAGTATGATTCTGTAGTTGGAAGGGAGCACAGTAGTATTGCCTTATTTCTTTCTGGCACCTTTGTAAAATGGCAAGGTAGACAGGTGCAGCAAACCTATTACTTGCAAAGCCATACAGATTTTTCATGAAACAGCAGTCTTTTTATATTACCTTATTGTCCAGATGGCTAAGTATATGGTAGAACAGAATTAATAGATCTTGGGGAAATCCACCTCCGCATGGAACAGATAGTAACATTGGCAACCAGTCAAAAAACCCTCAGAAAGGTTGCAGCTGAAGGACACCGCTGCTGGAAACACAGACGAAGATACATTCCTGAACTCAAGAAGGAAACACAGAGGATGCATTATTGTATGGAATGATTAGATGACTGACTAATGAGCCTTGAGGGGCAAGGAAATTGGCTACAAAAGCAATTAAATAGGCACCTGACATTCCAGTGTACTCTGTATAAACACTAAACTCTTACTATGTTTCCTTGGCAAGCAAAACAAGTGGCATTTAAGCATACAAGGCAAACTGTTACAGGAAAAAAACCTGTGTTAAGCAGACTATTGTGCCAAAAGTGTGTTAGTAAATGCTTTTCTTTGTCGAAAGGTGTGATAACACATTCTAATGCTAGCATTATAAGTCACCATATGTAGTTTTTGTTAGTTACTTGGGATATTCAAACCAATATGATACTGCATTAAAACCCATATTCTGCTTTGATCAGTCTGTTGATAGATACTGTTAGGTATCAATGGCAATTTTTTTTTTCTCGTATTTTTCCTCTAGGGACAAAACTTCTGCGTAAGACTCCAGATTTGAGCAACAGAAGGGTCATTTTGCATAAAATCTGATGAACCAGCATATGATACATGTTTCTGAAACATAATGTGATCTCTATTAAATGCACTTAGGTGGTGATCAGTTTGGGTACTATGGAGTGTAGTCAGCCTATCTGTGAACCTTCAAGAGAGGGGAAGTTGACTACAGAAGCAGTTAAATAAACAGTTGTCGTTTTACCAGATTGAGTTTTTAAAGTGTCTTTACTGTTTGAAGGATTCTGCCTTGCGTAGTAACAGATAACTATACAACATGAAAGGCCTCTGGGCAAGATGGAACAAAGGGTTTTCCTTCAGGCCTAGACAGTTAAACTGTATTATGCCAATTCTCGTACAGCTTCAGTATACAAAGATCTTGACCTTGTGTGGTGAGGGGCGGGAGTTTCATAGGCTTCTACACTGACAGAGGGGAATTTTCCTTCGGGAGGGAACTGACACGAATATTTTGCTCAGGTTTCTCTTTTGAGTGTACTTTCAAATTACTTGGAAAAATACTTAACTTGTAGTCCCACCCAGGGGAAGAAACAACTTCGGAATTCTGCTGTCAGGTAATTTTGGGGAAGCCTGTCAAGGTCAGGTAGTGATCTGAAAGGCAGTCCTAGTTGAAGTGTTCATAGTATTTTAAGAGCAAAGCTAGGCTTTCTGGTAATATGGCTAGGGGTGATCTTCAGCTTTGGTTTTGGTAAATCTCCAGCGACCTTTTCTGTGTAGAGGTGCTGAAAGTGTCACTAATTTCTTTTTTCCTGATAAATGTAGACAGCTAAAGGAGGCTTGTTTAAGAAAGCGGTAATTTGCAAGTATCTGTTGCATTGTATGACAAGGGGCTGAGCCAGGTGTTTGAAGCAAGTGGTTTATCTCCTCTGGAACCAAAGAAATTAGGTATTTTTTTTTCTTTAAGAATTGCAAGCACTTCTTAAAAGTTAATGTTAAATTTGTTATCAGAAAATCATGTTTGGACTATAAAGGCAGTGTAAAATTGATCATGTATTAATTTCTCATTTACCTCGTTAAAATCACATTCAAAGATTCCCCTATGCTTGGAGTTTGCAATAGGTACTGCTGAGCCCCTAAAATGTTGTGCAAGTCCTGGTTTCCTAACAGGAGAAGAATTGTAGATTTCTGATCTGAAGGAGCTTTACTGTGAAGTGACATATCTGGCTTTAGAGACAGAGGTGGAATTGGTACACCCAAAATGAATGAATAATGTATAAGGACTGATACTAGCTTTGCCTCATGAGTTGGCCTTACTATTTAGCCTCAAGCAGGAGCAAGAAACACCAAAAAAAGAAAGGTTGTTAAGGTAGAAAGTTAAATATTTAATATGAGTGTCTGTGCTGTACATTCTCCTTTTGTTATATTCATGGAAATACATTTCGGAACTGAAGGAAAATGTTATTTATATTACAATAGTGGCAGAAAGGGCATATTTGATTGAGGCATCAAAGTGCTAGACTTCGTAAAAGGCGTGAGAGAAAATTTCTAGATTAGCCTTGAAATTTTTGCTGTTATCATCCCTTTTCTTTTGACTATGCTGGATCTCATTTTCATTTCCATTTGGGATTTGTCTGTAATGACTCTTTCTTTTTTTTTTCCCCTTTCCTCTTCATAATGAGGTAGATAACCAGGTAGCAATAAGAAGTGGTTGTTTTCCCAGTGGCAGTTTTATCTTTCAAGCCCTCTGTAACTTATCCCATCAGTTACATCCGTTGTAACACACATCTTGTGTGCTGCCTTCTGTCATAAAAATTTTTTTTCGTCAGCCTCTTGGGCACTAAAGTAGCATTTGAATTTCTGTTTTCTGGGCAACACAGGAATTGGATGTTACACAAAGGAAGGGGCTTGGAACGCAATGGCTCTTTGGGTAAAAATATCAGAAATTGTTAGAAAAAATCCAAACTTAAATATTTTCTCCTCTCACCCTGGAGGATGTAGTTAGATCGTTAGAGTATGTTTGAGATTTTTATTATCTGATTTGTCGGCGATGAGCAAAGATAAAAACATGCCTACCTGTTTGCAGTTGCACATGTTGCAGCACTGCTGCATGTGTGTCCTGGACTGATGAATATTCAGGCTCTGTGAAAGGATAGGTGTTGTTACAAGGCTTTTGATATTCAGCCTAAAACAAGAATTAAGTACAGATTCAGATGTTTTGTTCTTTAAAGAAGAAAAAAAAAAGTCATTACAAAGCTTAGTATTTTTCTATTTGGAAGATTTAAATGCTTTTAAGTAGTTTTTGATGTTTGCATCTGTCTGCTTTCTCACAAAGATGGAGTAAGGGCTTGGCTAGTTTGCGTGGACTCAGTATTTTAATCTGTGTCGCAGGAATCTTGCTTTACTGGGAACTGTCTTGGATAAATGCAATACTTCATTTCTTCTACAGATCTATTGATAAATTTTGTGCTAGGTTTTACTTGTAAGACCTTTCATATGAAAAAGCTATTTTGAAGATACTCTGGAATTAAGCTTTACCTCCTCCTCCTTGCATCTTGTTTTACTGAGTTTCAAAGTGTATTCAGTGACTGAAAGAAGCAGGGGTGTTCTGATCGCAGCTACCTCTTGCTTTGGATTCAAGTCAGAAATCTACATCTAATTCTGCTGGTGTTTTAAATGAGAGGCAGTTATAAATACACACATGTGTACGTACATATATATGTTCATACTTTTCCATGTTCATGCTTTTCAAGGTCTGAATAAGAAGGAAAAAAAAATTGTGTTTGGAAACTCGATACTACCAAATGCGGTTGAATAATCACTTCTTCAAGAAATGATTCGTGTAAGAAGAAAAATGTGTCCCCAAAGTTTGGAAGGATGAATAGTATGGGAGCTAAACCCAATGCAGTCCTAGCTTCCTGGGGCGGAACAGTCAGCTCCAGGGCTTCTGATGCTGCTAGTAGGCTTGGCAAGCAGATACCATGTAGAGCTCAAAAAATTTTAGTGTGATTTCACTGAGCTTCTTGGAACACTCTTGCTAGTAAGAAGAGCTGTTTTTTCATTGCAGTTACTTGAGATAGAACTGATCAACACCCTTAGGCAGGCATTGTAGGCAAGAGTGGTAAAAGACAGAAATATGGAGCTTGGGGAAGACTGTAAATGACTAACTTTTTTCTAATTCTTTGCTGAATACAAGGTTAAGGTTTTTAAGAAAGCTACTTCATTGACCTCCCTGATCAGAATGATAAACTTGTAGTGATAAAAGTATGTCTTAGATTACATAGCACGTAGGACATAATTTTGTAAATTTTTAAAACAAAATCTCTTCAGAAGTGTAAGAAGTTTGCTGTGACTTCGGTTATCTTCCATATTGTCTTAACCTGGAGTAGATAATATTTTATATCACGTTATATTTTAAAAACTGGAGGTATTGCTCATTTTAAGCTTGAAGAGAGCAGAGGGTAAGGTAGTCTGGCTCAGCTGTCCGTCATATAACATTGTTTATAGCTTCTCTAGTTGCACTCACAAAGTCATCGCAAGGGTGTGAGCTGATGCTTATATGCCTACATCACAGAAATAGAAGCGGAGCATTGCATTTGCGGAGCCTAGGTAATATTTTGTACATGGGAATAGAGAGGGTCGGTGTGAAAGTAGGGTGTCTGAAGAGTTTTGCTTGATCTGAAGCATGGACTTGGCTCGTGGAGCATAGGGCCAAACCCTCTCTTTTCTGTGCACTAGTGGAAGAGGAAACTGCAAGAAGATTGACCTTCAAATGTTCTGGCTCTCAGCTGGTGTAAAACTGCCTGTAGTTTCTCAGATACTGGTGAAGCTACCTTGGCTGACACCATCCGAAGAGGCAGCTTGGCGGTCTGTAGCTGATGTTATTCTGGAGCTGGCTTTCTAGTGTCAGTACTGCTTCTGCTCCAGTGCACATCTTCAAGGGCAGCAACAAGGCACAATTTAAAAGCATGCTTTTAAATGTTTATGTTTGTATTCTCTTCAATGATATGGCTTGGAAGTACAGCTTGTTTTTGCAGTGACTTCCAGTGTGGTTAAGAAATCCAAGACCTTGGTTTAGGGTTGGATGGGGTGTGAAAGTGCTTCACTGAATCAGGACCTCATCAGGGTTGCCCAAGCTAAAACAGTGAACATCAGCAACAGCTGAGTGAGTAGGAGTGTAAATTCATAAGTATTTTATCTGTGCTTCTCTGTCAGAGTTCAGGAAAGTAGGGAAGTGTAATGTGAGTCAGGTTCTCTGAGCATAAGTGCATTTGCTTTTTGTTGGTTGTTTACATCAAGAAAAACTAGAGATAAAAATAATACCAGATTATAAGCATGCTACTTCAGAGTTTAAAGATCTTTGTGCAATATTTTCAAAATAAAAGAAAATGTGCATCAAGGATCTTATTATAATTTCGATACAGATTAAGTACAGATACGCTGTTTTATCAGTTTGTGTTTCATGCTTTTACATAAAGGTAATGTATAATTTGGAGTAGTTACCTTTCCAGGGTTTTTATGATTCCTGTAGAAAAAACCTAACTGACTCTCCCACAAGCCCAGTTACAGCAGATTGTGTTAAAAAGTAAATGAGATTGCAAAGGAATGGTGTTATGGGATATGTTCTGATGCTATTTGTGCTTTGGTTTAAGTACATAACTTGATCTACAACACTCAACTTGTAAATAACACGTGTGATGAGTTGCTTCGTGTAGAAAAGATTACGTTCCCGACCAATAGCCTAACAAACAGTAGAGAAATCACAATTAAGTAACATATTTCCATCTTTCAAAGACCCATTTGTAATCAGAAAATTGAAAGTGTGTACTTAAGTAACTTCTACTCCATTTTCCTGTTCTGCTTGCATTGAATTAGAGTAATTCTCTGAAGGAGTATAACTTACAAACTATGAGGAGATGGATCTGAAGGACAGTTGTTTTAATACAAGACTTTACTGAAGAGAGGTCACATTAATGGAATTTTAGAGAATTGACCATAAAACCTGATATGTTCTTTAGAATAAAATATGTGTCCTGCAACTACAAAAGTGGAAAGCAATAAGTTTCAAATATTTTAAGGACAATCAGTTTTGAGATAATAGGTAAATGTTTGCAATAGTAGGGGTACAGGACTTCATGATTGTTAGCCAAGTCAATTCAGAACCAGATCTTCTAGTAGAGTGCTTTTTTCTTTTATGATTTGTTTTCTTGTATTTGCTTTGAAGTACTTTCTGTAGCTAATGTATATGAAAATTAAAATGTATCGGCAGCATATGGTAACAGACTCATCTAAATAATGTGTGTTTCATAAGTGCAGTTGACTTAAGGATCACTTTTCACCACTTGGGGGGCATTTAACTGTAACTTTAGAGTTGAAAAGAGTGCCCTGAGATACACAATAATTTCATGGGTAGAGCAAAAAAGGTTGTTATGCAGTGGGTGTAAAATTATAATGATTTCCACCTGTGTTTACTGATGAAGGACATTTTAATTCTTGAGGGGGCTTATTTACGCCGGAAATTTGGAGAATCGATTATGTGCTATACATATTCCCCACAGTATTTATCGCCTTAGTAGCAAATGCTGTATGCTGGAGCTCCACAAAACAGAAGTTTGGTTGGCGGATTGACTCTGAACAATAGATGTTCAGATGAGGGAACATTTGCTTTTTAAGCATATAAAATAACTGGGGCATACTGTATTCTACATTCTTTTAATTTTTTTTTCTTCAAACCTCTCGTTGGAGTCTTGCTAGCTGAGGATTCAGATCCCTTCTCTCTTTAAATAAGCTTAGGGCTAATAACTAAGCTTTCAGTGCTACAGCCTGTAGCATCTACTGTTATATGCTCAGTTAAAAATACAGTGTGAATAACCTGTTTGTTTCCTTTTCAAATAAGTCTTGAGTTTATTTTAATTAAAAAATTCTCATAGGTGGAACTTCTCTTAATTCCCTCCCCCCCCGCCCCACAGTTAGTTTTAGACCTGAATTCTTCAAGTGATCCCAGTTTTTCATGCAGACCTATGACTAATACTCTTGGAAAAACATCCATAAAAGGTTTAGGTCCCTGAACTGTGATGAAGACAGACTCTAAGCATCTTAGTCTCAGGCTTCCAGTTTTTACTTTAAAAAAGTAACGATTATATTAACCCTCCTGTGGTGCCTAAAATTGTCTGTCCTTGCATACTAAGAAGTTGCAATATTTCTGATGTGTGTGAATTTGCATGTTTTATCATAGAATAGTTTGGGTTGGAAGGGACTTTTAAAGTCCAACCCCGATGATTTTTACACTGGTGCCCAGCTGGGAGCAAAAATCTAGGTATTTTACTAAGTAAATCTTAAGGTAGTGGCGTTGGGGTAGTATTTTCTGTGCAGACAACATAACTAAATTATTGGCTTTTTCAGAAACTCTTACCTCTAGGAATGTTTTAGGGTGTTCTTTTTTCTGTATCTGGCTGGAAGAAAGATGGTATTTGCAGTCCTTGTTCCTACTGCAGCTGAATGGTTTGAATATTTGTGCAGGGAGTGGATGGAAGATGCATGTTCTCTGCCTGCCTTCTGTTGGGGAAAAAATGTTAAACTCTCATCATAATTCTCCATAGAGAGATCCTAAATCCTACAGGCTCTTGGCAGCAAAGGTGATGCATTCTTCTCCTCCTCTTGAAGCTTGGATTGCTGCTGTTTGGGTTTTTTTTTTGAGGGTGTGTGTTTTGTATGCTAAGCAAGCAAGTACTGGAAAAAGTGTAACTGTGGAGTTTGGATCATGGCTTGTAGGACAGACAAGGGGTTTTGTCCCTGTTCTCAGGATAAATCTGTGTAGTATCTGATTTTATTCAAAATAAAAGATGGAAACTGGAACATGGTACTCTGATACCTATTGAGGCAGCAGCATTTTCTGCTGTACCTGTCTTGTCTTTCATAATGAATGTTAATCACAGCTTTCTTCTTCTCTAGCTAAATAGAACACTGCAAAAAGAAAAGTGGCAAATATTTTCATCTGGAGTAGTGTGCAACCTGTAGCTAGGAGCTGTTTCCTAGGAGGCTATAGGTAGAATTATTTATTTTTCTCTCTTGGGAAGAGAATGGAATTCAACCTGGATTTCTTAATTACTGGATGAGTGCTCGAACTGCTATACTGATGTACAGTTTGGGGGGGTGGGACAGGGGCAATTGAGTTTTGAAAGCCTCAACAAATCCATAGACACTGGCACTGGGGAAAAAATAAAGTGAATCGGAGAATGTGAGGCTGTAGGAGTATCTCTCAGAAAGGGAATTCGGTAGGCAAAGACATGACGTAAGTTTTAATAGAAATATGTATTTTTTTATATAATCTGTGTATAAAAAGACTATATCATTATAAACACTTGTTGCTAAAAGATTGGAAAAGGAAGGAGCTGTATTACCTTTTATGTTTCTTAATCTGGCTTATACTAGTAGTATATATGAAAGTTGTGAATGATCGTGTGCATGCTACAATTGCACGTGCTTGCTTTCTGTTCTCCAGTCTGGTGTTAGTGAATGAGTTGACCAAGTAGGAGGACAGACTGAATTCAGCCTTCGAAAATTACAATCCTGTATAAGTCGGGGGAGCAACGTAGAAAAGCCGTATACTCCTTAATAGAAGTTGATTGTTTTCAACATGTCATAATTCCTTTTTGACTCAGTCATCTATAGCAGTTGTATAAATTCCTTCTAATGATGCAGTATTGCTGAAGAATTTTATTTTTACTTTGCAGTGTGTCGTTATTAGCTCTGAGGGGAAAAACCTCATATTGTTTGGTCTGTATAAAAGACATTTAAGAAAAGGAGAGTGAATTCAAATCAAAAGAGAGAAGGAGACTTAAACCTTTGCCACAGATGGTTTCCTTTAGAAAGGAAATGTAAATTGTTGCTTCGCCAAGTGAACTAAATGGAACGTCTGTGAGTTCTGGTTTTCATTCTTCAAGACTTGATTCTTTTCTACTAGTCGTAGAGATGCATATTCATCTTGATCCTGCTTCCATTGCCTGTTAACTTCAGCAGTGACAGACAAAGCCTGTTATGAGAAGGAAAATAAAAGTAGTTGAAGAGCATCACTGTATCTCGACCTACTGTAAAAAGCTACTGGGTAGCATAGGTTGGGCAGCAGTCTCTAGTGGAAACATTGGTGCAGTTTCAATGTTGGTGTGAGGTTGCAACGCACAGAGAACCTATATGTTATTTTTTTATAAGTGAGAAGAAGGTAAGAAATGTAAAAGAATCTGTTGTATTTTCCTTTTCTTTTTTTGTATTATTGGTAAGTGTGCAATAAATGAACCTTGAGTAGCTATGGTTACTCAGGTTTGTATTAAAGATTCTCAATGCTACACCCCAGAAAGAGCTTATAGGGATTAAATCTGGCCTTTATTCTTTTGATTCTGAAATAATTTGAGCTTTCCAGAGTAATTTGTTTAGATCTTGAACAATTACAGCAAATTCATCAGGTTCCTCTACACTCTTTGGCCTTTATGGAACATTACACAGCTGGACTGTGTTCTCAGTTTCTCTTCCCTGTGGTGTGTTTTCTCCTGAGCCTATTCCTAAAGCAGAGTTTAGGAAGCGCTCCCCAGGACACTCCTGCTGCTCTCCAGGGTGCAGGCACAGGGTTCCTGTTGTGGATATGCAGGATCACGTCAAGCCTTCATCTGTGCCCTTAGCTCAGCGTTCTTCTGTGGCAGTCATCTACACTGGAGGTCTGTGTCCAGCTTTTGGGAGCGGGGCAGGGGAGTGCTGCTTACCAAATAAACTCTTGTCAGTGATGAGTTTTCTCTCTTGGACCTTCACGTGGACTGGGTCTCAGACTCAATTTAATGGTTAAAGATTACTCCAGTAAGTGATTCTGTGGAACTTGTTTTTAAAAGCTTGCAATTTCTTTTTCTTAGCACTTATGTCAAGGAAACTAGATTTTAAGAATCAAAAAGAACTGGATGGAAAAACTTGGACAAAAATGTCATGGTGTCATGCTTGTAGAGTAGAATTTGGCTCAAATTGTACCCAAAATATCTTGCATCAAAGAATAAATGCAAAGAAATGGGTCTGTAACTGGGTACACAGGTCATATAAACGACTGATTAATTTGTGACTGCCAACGGTAAAACAAATCAGAAATGAAATCTGGAAGACAACCCCAGAGAGAATCTGCAATGGCAATGTTGGATTATTTTGTAGGCTGAAGACAGGTGAGATTTTTTTTTTTCTTTTTTCCTCCTACCTTTTACCATTGAACTTCAAAACTGGATAATTGCATTTTGTAACCATCTGGCACTGCATAGATATTGTGGTGTTTTCAGTATTATGATGGGAGAACAGTGCTGTCTTCCCTGGTAAGAAGTGTTAGTGCCAGAGTAAGGGGCTGTGGAGAGGCAAATGTGAGGACAGAGAGCAGACCTCCTTCAGCTCTTCTACTCTTGCTCAATTAATTCTGTGTAATTGGGTAAGAAATGGGTAGCAAGTTAGGTCCAGCTTAGGTCCACTGCCATTTCTGACTTGGTGCTGGTGCTGTACGTTGTCAATGCAAAGGCAGTGGTACAGGACAAAGGGTGGGGGACAGTTGAATGTTGAGAAAATGAAAACCGGAGAGTGACTGTTTGTTGGTAGTTACCTGGAAATGTGGCAGTACTTTGTCCCAAGCCCAGAAATAATGAGGATGGAGAGGGCTTTGCTGCTTTTCTGTCCATGCTGTGTCTCTACCTGCATGAGGAAAAACTCTGGGAGAGGTCCCTAAATTCTCTCTTTAACTAGTAACAAAATATGGTTTTCACAACACAGTTAAAAAGCAAGCAAATATTACCAACTCCCTTGTCTTGTAGGCAGAGTAATTGAGAAGTTGCACAGTTGTTTTTGTAGGATCTAGAAATAGATCCCTGACCCCTGTGTGGCAGGCATGAATCTCATGCACAAGCCACAGGAGGGATGTGCTACATCAGTAATATGTTTGGCTATATTGCCTCTAATTTCCATCCAGAGATCCCATCCAAGGCAGGAATCATAACTGTTAATATTCAGCTGCTGTCTAGTTACATTAGCCACTTGCAAAATTTGTTTCATGGTTCCATCTTGCTGATTTTCTTCACAGTGGATGAAGAATACTGTCACTTATTTATACCTTGTCTTTGAGCAGTTGAGGTCTGTGCAGTGACCGTAAAGGTACTGAATTTAAACCTTGTTAATCACAGTGTTTGTTGTCCATATGGTTCTGCTTTGTACAGTCAGTTTTATTTTATTCAATGTCACTTCCTAGATTCTCTTCTTAGTTCTAATGTAGAAGAATTGTAACATTTCAGAACAAAACATGCCAGCTTAATCTGGTATTTAGCTTTTGTTATTCAGTCTTTTCTCCTTGGTTTGAATATGAAGGTCTTTCTGTTCGTGTTATTTCTGTAACAGGAAAAAACAGTTCTGACTACTTTTCTAGAACTTGCAATATTAATTAAGACAATGTTTTCGTTTGAAAACATTTTACTTATGCTGTATAATATGTTTTATTTAAAGCACTTAAAACTTTTTTGAAAATGAAAAGCCTTCTCTATCTACAACTAGAACAAAACAATTTTTTTGTCTTCTAAAATGTTGCTTTTATTTTTTGTTTATCTGACCAATGCTGACCATGCATCCAGTATCTGACAGGGATGGAGTGTGTATGTATATACCACATAACTGTATCTTTTTAATATAGTTGACTAATTTCTTGCTAAGTTTCTTTGTGTCATTTTAGTTTTACTGTTTAATACTGGAGGTAGAGGGGAGGAATCCTTATCTTATAAAAAACCAGTATATACTTTGGGTGGCTGCAAACCGATCATGAACGATGGTGGTGCGATGATGATGCTAAGCCAACAGGGAGACTAAATTTTTTCCATTGCATTGTCGTATCAGTGTGACTCTTGTGGAACAGTCAATAAATCATGAAAGAAGAGATAGGTCCATCCCATGCAGGATGTATAGTTTTAAGCCGTAATGTTATGCAGCTGAGAGTAGAATTAGTTTTTCCTTCTGATACTTGGTCTTTTTAAAAACATTTAACAGCCAGCAGAGAAATCCTCAAAACTGTCTTTACATCTTGATCAGAAATACTATACAGGCTAGTTGAGTCAATTGGACATAATATTGTTAGTGCTTTCCTTTAGTACTAAGTGAGTACTTTAGACATGTTTAAATCCAGTATTCTCCTTTTAATATATCATACATGTTAAGAATGTAAGTCACTAGTTTGAATTCTGGCAAGATAAGACAGTAGTTTCTGGCCAAAAGACAGTAGTTTGGTCACTGTTTGGGGTGCAGACGGATAGGTACGCATGTTCATGGTCGCTGCTGGTAGTTTCTGTTAAAAGCAGAGGTTGAACAGTCTCCCTCTAATGCATGTCCCCCTCCGATTTTAGGAAAATGGTGTATTGTCAGGGCACAGCAGGGAACTTTGCATCACCACAGCTAGCACCATACCTAGTCTGTGAATAAACTGACTTCATCTTCTTTTGCTATTGATCCATGAGCTTTCATGCAAGCACTAAATTCATCCTTAAAAAATAATTAGCTCCAGTGTCTTGGCAGAATTCCAAGTAGGCAATTACTTTCTGCCTGCTTAAAAATACCCCCTGTAGTTACAATTGGATAACTTATAGTGACAGATGATTGTGTGTTTTGTGATATGTTTTCTGTGTGGCTTTTTATCAGTGTGTAGTCTGCTGTAATGCTGCAAATACCTCACCCTGCAAGAACCTATTGACCAGGATGGTTTATTAGCATGACAAAGAAAAATGTCTATGAAAATATTTCCCTAGTATTTTGAAGACAAAAGAAGAAAGATTTAGATGTTCCTTGCACACTTCAAAATTTTGAAGACAGTGTCTATAATGTGCCTTTAAGACTCTATGCATTGATATATAAGAAGAGCAAAACTGAACCTTGATTGTTTTGTAGAGCTCACTATTAATTATGGACCCAGGACTGACATTTAAAATGGCTGAGAAAACAGAGGAAAGATACTGATTTTGTTTGTTAACTGTAGTACTTTGGGTTCAATTTCATGTTGGATTATTTCAGAAATATTGTTTAATAGAAGAAAACATAGATATGAAATAAATATATTGGGTTATGCTTCCCTTTCCACGGATAGTAAATAATTGAAAGCTTGTGGGTTTTTTTTGTTTCCTTCCTTCCTTTTTGACAGAGAAAATGCAGTTTATAGTATCTAAATAACTTGTATCTGGTATTAAATAGTTTGAAAAGACCAAGAGAGATTTTGGATATATAGATACGTGATGAAGCATTAGATAATTAAAAAAAAAAAATCCTTAAGTAGGAGATGATGAATCTCCCATCTCCTTCCACAATTGAAGACGAAAGCTACATTTTGATAGAGAAAGTAATCTCACTGAACAGGTCTGATATATTTTTCTTATTATTTAAATTTTGTGATCTTTATATTGGTGCAAGAGGTGGAAGGGAATTTTCACATTTCATGGTCTTGCTCTTCGTTACTGGTATAGATACTCAAAAAGGCAGACATGGTCTAGACATCAAGTCTTTGCAATTATATACTGTCAGTGGAGCATTTTAGGAGAACAAGATAGGAGAAAAAAAAAAAAGAAGAGGAGCTTAACAACCAATCTGAGGACTTTTTTCCCCTTCTGTTTTGTTTTCTGGTAGTGGAAAAACAAACCTATTTTTAGGAGTTCCCTCTATGATGTGAAACTGTGGCATCTCTGACACGAGTTGCAGAGAGTTAGCAAACCTTGCAAATTGAAATACGAAGAACTAATAATTCTAGTTTTCCAGCTCAGGAGTTTGAGAATTCAGAGTCAGTCCTTTCCTAATCATGAAATTGATTTAAAATTCAATAAATACTTTTTTTAAAAGGAGTTTCTTCTTCTGCCTTCTGTAGATGTAGAGATTTTAGGAGATTGCCCTAAAATTTTTAGGCAGTTCTTGTTTCATATCTATGTCCCTTCTATCTAAAATACGAGAGATCAACATTGCAGTTGTGTTATAGAAACTTGGACAGTTTCACATTTTATGAAGAGCATAAAATAAATAACCTTATTGATCTTGTTGATTATGACAGTCAGGAATAGTCTGCTGAATGTGGGGGTAATTTGCTATTGAAAAGTTTCATTTAATCTTCTAGCATTCTTAATTTGAACAAGGTTGTTGGTTGTATAAGCTCTTAGAAACAAACTTCAGAACAATTTTGAGAATCACACAGTAGCTCAGGTGGTTAATGTGTATTTATGGATTCAGTTATTACCTTTGCCTTTTCTTTTTCAGTTCTCTTTATGTTTTGTTCTGTCTTAAGCAGTAAAACCTGTCTGTCTGGAAACTGTAGAGGCAGTTCTATTGCACAACATCTGTTTTCAAATTGACGAGTATTTAGGAAATGATCAGAATAGCCACTTTTTATTTCTGATATGGATCTTCAGTATAAATTCCCATGTACTTTGAAAAAGTAAACACTGAGAATATGCACTCTGAAGTTTCATCCCAAGTAGTTTTACTTTTTTTGCTACATCTCATTATGCATGCTCTTATAATTTAATTGTCACTACCTCCATTTAGCATAAATGGTGTGATTTAATGCCATAGTAATAGTAAGTCATTCAACATTTGTTTTGGATTTGAAATAACAATTTCTGTGTTTTTCCTTTTTCTGAACATTGGTCTAATCATTCCAAGTTAAATAAGCAGGAAAAAAACCTGAAGCCAAATTTGGCTTTGATACGGTTTTGATATAGTCTTCCTTTTACAAGATATGATTTATTATGCTTTTTGTGCCCATAGTAACATCTTTGATTTGATTTCAGTTTCATTTCAGCATAGTGAAAATTGTGGTTACCTCTTGCTATGGATATTTTGTGTTGTCTTAGTCCTATCCTGCGTGCTCTAGGATGTAAAATAGTTTAACCTGTGTGTATGTAGCCATTTTCTCTCTTGGCATTTTTGCTTTGTCGGTTTTTCATTTTCTTTGGACATCTTTCCATAAATTCACCCTGTGTAGAGAACTCTCCTGCTACACAGTTTATAGATCTCAGATCAAGTTTGAAGGACAGCAATTAGAAACACATTACTCTAATGGCATCTTTAAAATTGGTGAGAAGTCATTGAGAAGCAACGGAGGCAAAATTTTTCTTTGTGACATTTGCTTGCGAAGTCACATTTCATTGTTGGACTCCACAAATAAAGTAACATGATAAATTTCTGTAGTTGCTGGGATTTGCAGTAGTGTATGGTAAGGATTAATGCTGACTTGATTTGCAGACCTGAGCTTGAATTGCAGGCCTTTGTAAAGAAGAATAAAAGACTGGAAACAGTCTACATTTATAGGAAAGTGGGAAATTCTTATCTGAAGGTAACTGGGACATTGATGCTAACCAGCAATGCTAATTTCAAGGTAGTTTCTTTCTTTGCTTCGGGAAGGTAAAGAAGTCTAGTATTCAACAAACATAGAGTGTTCTCTGTAAGTTCAGAAACGTTTTTCTGCAGCACTGGATGTCTTCAACTAAGCAGATATTTTCCTCAAAATAAGAAGTAGTAGTGACTTACTGCATGTGAAACTTGCAGTGTATCGCTCCCTATAAAGTTTACTTTGCTGTGGTAGTAAAGTGTTATAAACTCCCTTCAATTGTCACTCTTTCTCTGTAGTATCCAGACTTCTCCAAGCTCCTTCGTACTTTCCACTTTCACTCAGTGATGGCAATTTTCTGAAAGAGCCTCTGGATTGCCCTCAAGATATTTTCTTTTGAACTATTAAGAGGCTTAGTATCCTCTTTCTGGCTATCAGTGTGGTTCCCTTGTGGGCCACTATTCAGAATGGAATTGGATTGAGTTTGTTTCCTGTGGATGGGCCATCCATAAGAATGGCTACAAAACTGTCTGTAGGGATGAAATGTTGATGAAACCATACTACAATCACCTGTTGAAATTAAACCCTAATGCATCCATCAGGATTTTCATCAGTCTGTTTCCCAAAGCTAAACTTACAACATGAGAAGCAAAGGAAAAAAAAAAAAGCTGCAGAACTCTGAGTATCTTAGGAATCCCTTGCTTTCTTACTTAACAAGGTCAGTTTGTCCTCATTCCTCATTATGGCAACATTGGGTGCTTTGAAAAGTTAAGATCTCTTATTTTGTATCATTTCAGACTGGATCGTACCACAATGGGTTTTTTTTTTCTGCTTGCTATCGATAAATCAATTATTTCTTCACTCTGAGTGTCAGGTTGCACTTTGCCGAGGCAGGGTATGTCACATCAGCTTTGGAAGGCACGCAGTCAGGTATCAGTAGGTCCACCGCTTAAGGTGGTACCTATTCCTTCCTCAGTAGTATGCATTTGATGTGATAGTTGTCTTGGAGGCAGCTGGAGAGAGACACCACAAAAAGGCACTGATTGGTAGTGGCTGAAAACTCTTTATTCCCGATTTGCAAGGACCATAGTGCTTTGTATATGCTAGTGGTGGATTCGTGCCTATCTTTGAGAAAAGACAGAGGGTTTTTTACAGCAAAGTAACAGTGACTTATCTGTGGATCCTAACTGTGGTCTCTACTACTTTATTGCTTCTTTGCATTTCTAGGGGGCCTCAGAAACATTACCTTTTGCAGTGAAGGATGTGAGTGGGCTGTAGTTATCTTGTCACTTACTCTTCTGTACATAGACTTGGAGCAGCTATGCATCCCTAAGACTGCTGTTCCCATGCTGATATAGCAAGACACATGCATACTTACTGTGCAGTGCGTTTTAATTATATAATTTGAAAGAAGCATGGTTATTGCTGGTTAAGCACTTGTCAAGATTGAGTTTTGGTGAAATACTGACTACCTACTCTTGTTATAAAAGCTGTGCTGTGGGAGCTCGCTTCAGCTTTAGGGATTGATTCAGAGTGGAAAAGGCACTCCAGCACCACAAGCTTTCCGGAAAATGTTTGCTTCTGCTGAGCCCCCCATTAGAAAGTAAATTTTTTTTTAAGTCTTAAAGTAATATGTTAATTGCACAAGTCCTATTGAAAACTTGGAAAACCATTGTGACATGCAAATTAGTGACTGATTTTTAATCGAAAGATGACAAAGTAGGTAATATTAATTGAGAGTGAACTATGTGTGACTCGTAACTAGCAGTGAATGCTAACTAGGAATTCTAACTCCTAAGACACTCACCCACAGAGATGGATCAAATTCATGCTAGGTTTTGAGACAACATCGTTTAAAGTGGAATTAAATTCCTCATCAGTCACATGTTTGGTTTTCTTTTCACTTATGCTACTATAAATTTATGGTAACCTCACTGAAACAAGGGAAATTCCTACTGATGCGAAACCTAGAGAAAGTGAGAAACATCTGGAACCTGAGAGTTGTTTTTAGGTAAACCCTTCTGGAGAATTGCAGGAGTCACTTGCATAATGGAAACATCCTATAATTTTTACTGTGCCTTTTTCCCTTGTTGCCACACACTTCTGTTGCCAGGGTAACCGATCATGAATTGTTCATAGTAAGTGACCTTGTCATTGCTTTTATATACACCATGAGTTATTGTGCAGAGGATATTTATAGAATTAGAGATGTGATTGTGACTGCCTGAAGACAACCAGGTTTTGTTTCATTTAATTTTTTTCCTGTAGAATAGGAGGCTAAAAACCATAAGAAAGGAACATGCTAACATTTGTCTGCAGAATAAATCTTACTGTTAGTCAGATATGGGCAAATACAGCCTCTAAGTCATAAGGCAGCTGGATGAAAAGTGGTCAGCTCAGCTTCCTATATGCAGTGTTTTCTTTTGATACTCCTTTTGATGAGACTTAAATATATTCAGATACACTCTTCTGTGATTGATATTTTTAGAGGCACCAGAATTTTTTTGAGCTATGTCAAGAAGAGTGCATGATGCACACTTTTTAAAAAAAAAAAAAAAAATCAAATCAAAGAAAACCCCAAACCAACAAACATTTTCTCGACCATTCTGAGTGGCGGGAGCTACTGCTTATTCTCTTTGTCCTGACATTCTGTACAGAAGTTAATTAAAATAAAACTCTACCAACATTTTCAGTAGAGTGATAATAAAGAGAGAAATGTAATAATGCTAGTTCAAATAGGAAAATAATATAAAGAGTGTCTGAGAGCCACGAAAGGCTTCCTAGCCATTTTGTGCATTCAGGAAGAAAAAAGGATTTTATTATGTAATCACGCTGCTAATTCTCTTTAAAATAATAATTACAAAACATAACTTTGATCTAGGAGAAGGTGTGGTAAGATTTTTGGGTTTCAAGGTATAATTGTGACAGAAGAATGAAGTTCCTGTTTGACATATAGGTGTAGCTAACTGTGTGCAGCTGGGCATTAGAACTGTGCCTCTCTGCACACATGTGGCCATCGTTGCCCTGTGTTGCCCAGGAATCCCCCAGCTGATCTCCACGCAGAGGAAACAGTGGCTGGCTGGAGACGATGTCTGGCCTGAACCTGCACAGCCACCTTCACAGCAAGCCTTCACTAGTTAGAAGAGCTCCTCAGGTGACAAATTTGGACAGTCATACAGTCCAGTTAATAGGCACTACCTGCATACTGAAGATGTGTTGATTAATTTCCTGGACAGAGCATGTGGCAGTCTTGGAAACCCCCATATGTGATTCTTGCTGTAGAATTTACTCCACTGGACACAGATATTTTTAAATAGCCACTAGGAACTGTTCTTGCAGATACGGGAATGGTCATAAAAGTCAGTTATGGCAATTGGGAGATGTTTTGTATGTAGTTGGAGATAGCTAATAGCAATGGGTCGTTCAAATGCTGGAATACTTCTGTTGGACTGCACGCCAGCTGGATTGTAACAATTCAGCAAAACAATAGCTCCAGGCAGTCTCACCTGATCTGGCTGAAGACACCGTTGTGAGGACCCTTGTGATGGAGATGCCTATCCCCAACTGAGCAGCAACTCACCATCCTGTTCCAGAGATTTAATTCTCCACGTGAACACTGTGCAAAAGATCCCGGTATCTTAATTATTATTGTGTGGGTTTTTTTTAAGCAAACAGTATGCCCGTGAGTGTCTTTGTCGCAAAAGAAGCAGGCTTATTTCCATTTAGCAGCCAGCTGGATTTTCATGATCAATTAATGATGTCTTGAAATACCTGTGATGCCTCTGGAGTGACCTATTGATAACAAAATGGGTGTATTCTATGACTTACATATTGAGTTAACTTCAGATGAGTAGTGGTGCAGCACTGAGTCCATCAGTAGAAGAGCTCTTACTCAATATTTTACATAATGCAATAACACAATAAGCAAAAGTAGAGAGGAGGTTGCCCTGCAAATTTTGTATGCTAAACATCGAGTCCTCAATTGGACTAAATGGCATAGCAGTACAACACTGAGCCATTTAAAGTGTCACTTTTTAATGGCTGAGAACAGTAATCTCATGGGAGTCGTAAGTAGTCTAATGTGCCCTCCCAGTCATTATCCACTTACAACGTTCTTTTTTCCCCGTGTTGTAGGTATGTTATAATAAGAATAAACCTACCAACCTGACACTGAATAAGTATATACAAAGAACTAATGCTTTGTTTGTATGTAGTTCCACTTCATTTGCCATCAAGCAGGTCTAATTTTGTGCAAATACTACTATGCTTATATTTTGTATATCAAACCACTCTGTTTTGGTGTTTCCACAATTCATTGCTTGCTGAAGATATGGTCCATGATGTAGGTATAGCTACAGCTACTATAAGCTAAGTAAGTATTGGATCTTTGGAGAGAATGATGTAGGACTTTTTCATTATTTTGCCTGAGTGAGGATAAGGACAGGTGACAGAAACCAGGTACTTTGGATAAAATTTAAGGCCCTTAAACTTCTTGCATTAAAAAGGCATGTACAAGTAGTATCAGGTCTGTAGGCTTGCTTTGCATCCACCAGGGCATTGTCCTACCTTTAATTTGTGCTTATACTAACTTGGAAACACCACTTATTTTGCTCTGCGTTTCTTCTTCTCTGAAGAATAAAAGTTAATCTTAAGATCTTTCAGTTTGTTTGTTGTCAATATGATTGCAGCTAGCTGTTTGAATTAATTTTTTTTGGCTTATATGCTTTCATATCCTGAATGAACTTTGTTAAAGCAAGCAAGTTAGCATTCTATTGCCGTCCAGTGGAGTAAGTTGTCTTGTTTATGTCAGAGTGTTTTAAATGAGCTTAAATATACAGTATTAACACTCTTCCGTAAATGGTTTTGAGAAAACCATTTATTATCCATTTGCTTGAGGGATTTGCTTGAACTGTAGTGGTTGGAAACAGTATGTTAAATCAGAATGATGTGTGGAAGAGACCTGCATTTATGGATAGGGCTCTGGATGCAGTGAAAAAAACCCACAGGGCATCAGCTGCTTCCACTGTGTGGGGAGAAAGTTCCTCTTTATATGTTGGTCTGGGTAGACGCTGTATTTTTACAGTCACAGAACGTGCCTAGATCTCAGTATGGAGAGCGCATTGAGCAGTCTGGACACTGGAAGAAGTCTGTCTATGCATTTATTAGTGCTTAGTCCAGAACTGTGATATAGGTAAGTACTTGTAAATTAGTCAATTGATTCACTTGGTGATGGCAGCTCCTACTGATTCGGATTGCAGGAAAGATCATCACTCAGGGAATCAAATAGCTGATCTGTCTACTCAGTCGCCAGTAGGTGCTTTAGGGAGGTGAAGATAAATAGCAGTTGCAGCTTACTGTGGGACTCTAAAGCATGAATACAGTGACAAAAACGATCATCAGTCATTGTGTGTGCGTGTGACTTTACAATCCAGGACTATAGAATACGTCACGTTTACTTAGTAACTGCTAGAAGTTAGCAAAGCTACAGTTAAGTGAGATTGATCAGATCTGCGCATCACTGTTGTTTATGGGCGTGGTTGGGTCGGGACCTTTTCCACTCTTCTCTTTCTTCATATGCTATTCAGCAGCTGTCCCATTCTCCTGTTCAGGTGAGGGGCTCTACAGAAAATTAGGGTCTGCTCTGTGACTGGGATTTGTAGGTGGAACTTCAATGTCAATGGTATTTTTTCCAAATCGGTGAGTTCCTGTCATGAAACTAAACACTTGTAATCAAACACATTAGTGGAAAAGAGTGCATCAGGAAATGAGCAAAAAACCAGAAGGGAAGGTTTGAAAATACTTTTTGTATTCTCTCCCGTTTCTTTCACTCTGAAGTAGATAGGACGGGATTACTCAGAGCAATTGGGTTGACTAATAACAACAATCTTAAATCGCATAAACATCAGTGACTGCATTGTCAAGAATGATCTGTTCAGTTCCAAAATGCAGACTACCGCCTACAATTCTACATAAATGTGTAGGTTTATTCCTTTGCACATCTGCAGATACTTATGTGATTTTGAGTGACTGATGCTACTTATAAAAAACCAAACCTACATGCATACGTCATGTGCTTGATGCAGAAGCTTAAAGTTGATCCAGAAGCATAAAGTCAAAATGGATCTTAAGATTTTCAGTTGGATTCAGGCTTTGAGGACAGCATGCAACATTTTATTTTTAAAGACACTTAAAACATCTTTTCTAGTAAAGGCTTAAGAATTATTAACCCCACGGGATTTGGAAAAAATCATAGAAGGGCTATTCAGTTGAAAATTACATACAGTGCTTTTAAAATACATAATAGGATCTTTGAAGTGCTGGATACAGCTCAGTTGCATGCAGAAGTTTGAGTCACTTTCTTCACAGGGCAGACTAGTTCATCATATGTGTTAGTGTTTAACCGAAATGCTTGTTCAAAAGTGAACAGCAGTTGGAACAATTAGAGAGATCAATAAAAATTACCACCTTTATGGGAAAGACCTCTTTGGTATTTGGGAAGAAACAAAGTACTAATTCTGAAAAGCCCTCTGAAGCTCCAGAAAAGAGATGTCAAATTGGAACAAACATATGTATACTATGGAAAAAAAGAAAGCTGCGTTTTTTAATTCAAAAGGAATTTTCTTAAGTAAAGGTCTTTTAAATAAGCTATGGTAACTTGATGAATGAATAGTTACTTCTACATTTGTTTTCCACGCTTAATACTTTACTGTGCTGTATCTCACAATGGTTAGAGGAATGTGGATTCTATGTGGGAATTTACATTTACATGCTCAAATATATTATATTATAATGTAGATATAATCTGCAGTGTCAATGAAATTGTTGGTAATCAAGCTGTAATATGTTATTTTCACTGTAAAACGTAAACCTATATGGGATTTTGCCTGTTGTTAAATAATTTGATATGCTCTGTCTCAATATATTTTATGTGTAAGTAAAATTTTCTAAGAAAAACATTGAGATGTGGCATTTGTATAGTAGGTCACAATGGTAAATTTTATTGTCTTTGAGATATATATTCCAAAATCTTTCAAAGAAAGTTACTTTCATAGATATTGCTATGCATTAATTCTTAGGGTTTTTCTTCCATTTCAGTCCTATTTCGTGACTTTTATGCATTTGTCTTCATGTCTTAAATTGTCTGCAAGTCTTTATATCTTGCTGTATTCTGCAATTCCCCATCCTTTCTGTTCACACTGTTTGGGCTACATCTGGAGTTTAGAATCTTGAATATCCAGTTGGTTTTCTGATAACCCAGCTGCAACCCTTTTGGTTTGGAAGATGTGTTTTGCACTTAGGATGTGAGGATTACAGTAACACTCTGGATTCCCTGTTTAGCCATCTCTTCTTTAAGTATCTTATCTTCTAGTTTCTGCGAGTCTCCAGCATAATATGGTGAGTCTGGACTTAGAATCATAGGACCGTAGAATGGTTTGCTTGGAAGGGCCCTTAAAGATCATCTTGTTCCAACCCTCCTCTGACTTGGAGAGAGTATGTGCACAAAATGTATATATTTATCTGTGTTTGCTGAAGATGAACCCAACTTTTTGCACAATCGGACAAATTATCATTTTTCAGGGGAAAATGTAAAAATAGTAAGCAGTGATACACTATATCCTAAGAATGGATTGCGTAGAAAATGTATTATTGTTTCTCTGCGTATTCATTTGCAGCTATTCTGTCTGGGTTTTAAATATTGAGGTGTCACATAGGGAGTTAAGAATGGAAAAGAGAAACTGAAAATGAGGATGGTACAAACTCAGCTTCCCAGTTAGAATGCAACAGTTTGTCTGGATCATTCAAAGGCATCCTAAGCATCCAGCACAAGGCAGTCCATTCCCTGTCCTCCTGTTGCTTATTTGGAAGGCGCAAATGTGGATAAGGATTGAAGACTGTAAAGCAATTCTGAGATACTAAGGTACCTTATTGCGCCCTATCTTGGTGGGGAAAAAAAAAAGCCATATTAATGCTTTAATGCCACGTTAATTCCTTATGGACTATGTCCTACTTATCATTATGGATAATGACTCCAGCTGGAGGTGTATGCCAAGATACCTAGATAGCTTCCAGTTTCTGTCTTAGCCTGTATACTTCTGTGCCCTTCTCTGCTGCCACCGTTTGGCATACGTGAATGACAAGAACAGCTCATTGGCACAGCGTATGCGCGACAGTGTGTGTCCCCTCCACGCAGGAGAAGGGGTTGGTCGCCTACGTAACCCTCTGCCTACCCTTGCTTGGCTGCCCACTTCCTAGTTCTTGATATTGAAATAGGAAACGGAAAACACTGCTGAATCAGGAACTGCTTCTCAAAAAGGTGTTCTCTGTTATCGGACAAGCTGCCTGGGACGCTGGTCTAACTTGGCCATGCTTGAATTTTCTTTGGTTGTTGCTGTATGGTTACCTGTTTGATAGTTGGCATTATCTGAATGTTGATGAGTTGTAAATAAAATATGGTGGCGTGCAAATATCTGAAACATTTGTAGCTAACTAGAGTGTTGCTAGCTGCAGTCAAACTCTGTTTTCTAAACTTGCCAAATTATTTTCTGATACTGAATTTATTGTAGCTATTAAAAGAAAGTTGTGACCTTTCTCACTTAACACTGGAGTATCTCAATTCTCTTTCAGTCATTTTTGCTATTATAAACTCTAAAATGAGTATTAGTAATCTTCTGTACGGGCAGATAGTCTGGCTCATGTTCATTCAAATTCTAGCTCCAGACTTATAAATAAGAAATGAGGCTTAGGAGTCTCTCTGGAGATTTCTGAAAGAATATACAATATGGTTTAACCTGTCAGACCATTGGATGATACTGCTGTTCCACACTGATAAAGGTGTATGAGTGGCATGTAAGAATGAAATTTCACTCCTAAAAATGATCATTTAACTGTAAGACCTTCAGCTACTTAAAATGTTGCTTCTGAATTAGTTGCTGGTAATGGTAGTTGTGAAGCCTGGCGTAGCACTGCGTACAAACTCTGTTCTGCAGTGATAGTGCACTTCCATTTGCTTCAGTAGTGATACTGAAGCAGCTGAAAGCATACACACACACACACACTCATTTTTCTTGACTGTGCTATAAGCATGGTATGTTATATCGTGCTTTAGTTAGAAAATCAAATGACTCGCGTCTGAGTTGAAAGGTGTGAAATTGCTGATTTTTGTAGGCTAAATGACAAATAGATGCAGATTAGGAGGGTACACCTACGATTCATGCTCAATAGGTACCAACGTTTCTTTTCAAGGTGGTCAAAATGATATATATCTGTATAAATGCTTAAGCAGTTTTTCTGAACTTATGTTTATCTCTGAAAGCAGTTTTGAAAGTTGCTGGATCTATTTCAGAACTGTGGAAGGTTCTGTTTAAAAGCTTGACTGTTTTTTTTTCAGCTATTTGTGTGTTTAACCAAAGATGCTACCTGGACCTAGAAGCCTCTTTTAATCTTAACCCCCATCAAAATATGAAACAGATACCCAAGTATTCAGGCAGTATAATAAATAATTGGTAACTAAAATCAGTGGTAATTTTTTTTAGTTGTTTTGGTTTTGTTTTGTTATACTGTAATAACAGCTTGAAACTTTAAGAAATAGTTTAATAAATATGTAGGCTACAAACAATGTAGTCAGACGACCTCATTTTTCTCTGAAACACTTATTCTTTTCTTAACTGCTCTAATGTTAAGATTTAGGTCAGCAGACAAACATTTGTGTTTTCTTTGGCATGTCTCTAAATGCCTTAAATTTTCTTAGGTGTTTAACTTGGGTTACACTTGACTTCAGTTCTTCTAAATAATTAATTGTATGAAATATTTACTGTTTTTATTTCAGGATATGAAATTTGTGATTCATTTATTTAACAAAAAATATGTGCCTCTTGAAGTTAAAAATGTAATTGTATGTACCTATTCTGTGCTTTAAGAATACTCCTGTTTTTGCATGGGAATTTTGTGGGTTTTAGTGTATAGGACAAGCTAATCAAAACATAATCATTAGACTTCTAGAATTTTCTTGATAATGTGTCTCAAAGTATCTTTGTGATTACACTGTACCAAGGCAACGAAATCCTAGTGGTCCTTTCTGGATAATGATTAGGCAAACTTTTTTCTGTTCTTTTGTTGGTGTGGTGTGTTTTTTTTTTTTTTTTTTGGTTTGGTTTTTGTGGTTTTGTTTTGTGGTTCGATTTTCTTTCTTTCTTTTTTTTTTTTTTTTAAAACCTTACTTTCTAAAGCGAGACCCTGTTTTAGTCCTGTTTTGATGTCTCTTAATTTCTGTAAGTTCAGGCACTTACAGATGATCCAGAGAAGCTTTTTAGATAACTCTGTTCTTTATTACTTTTGGGTTAGTCAGACACTGAGCTTGCAAGTACATCTGTGGTTTCTTCTTACATGCATGAGTAATCTCAGTTAGTTAAAATGTGTTTGCAGAATAAGGGTCTGTAATTTTCTACAAACACTGGCTCTCATATGCACTACTTCAGAGTTAGATTCATCATTATAAACCTTGATGACAATAGCTACACTTCCATGTGATCTGTATGTGTGAGTGGGGAAACTGCAGGTCTTGAGGTAACATACGGGCTCCTTGTAAGTTGCCTCTTTTAACCAGCCACTTCAATATCTGTAATAAACCCCTTCATTTTTATTTGCCTCAACTTGATAAAAAGTTTTGTTTTCAAAAATCCCCTGAGGAAATAGCTGAGCCTAGTTTTCTAATAATGGAAATGCTTGGCTTTTAAAAATTAGCTTGAAATACCTCCAGGAACATTATTTGGCTGACTTCAAGGCAGCTCCTAAAATGCTTAGTGCTTTTGAAAGTCAATTAAAGGTTTGTTTCATTTAAGTTGTATAGCTGGATAAGATTAAACAAAGTGCCCTACTTGCACATAGCAATCTATGTGGAATGTTTTTTTTGATAGTCTTCATGCATATCTAAAATACACCTTGAATTTCTTTTCAGGATCTCAGCTTATTCAGCTCTTACCATAATGGTTCATTAGCCTCCTAGGCTTTTTCTTAAGAGTTGCAGTCAATTTCCATCTTTGCTGTTTTACATTAAATTACTTCGATTTCCTAAATGTAGTAAGGGGAGAGAACAAGCAAGAATCACGGAAAGAGGGGTTAATCAGTGTGGATACATCATTTCTGCTTCACAGCATACTTCCATTATTGTGAAGTTTTTGCCCCTGGCTGCAACTCTGCTAAATTTATCAAGTATTTCCAATTCTTAGGGAATGATTTAAGTATATGCTGCTGATACTATTTCTTGTTGTTGGTCATTATTTTGAGATCAATAGGATTTTACATGTGGATAGAGCCAAGAAAGGGTTTAAACTTTCATCTCACTGGAACACATTGCAGTGTTCCACTCTGAATCTCTTTGAAAAGCTAACAGTTACTCATTCAAATACTTTCAATGAAAGTAACTGAAATGAAAAATATGTAGCATTAGAACATGCTTTCTAGCCCCACTGTGTATTGTTTTGGCTCTGGTTGCAGATGGTTTGAATTTCTTTGAACCGTGTATGTAGCTGGACAGAGACTTTTGTGGTAACCCTCAATCTTCAGTAAATTGAAGAGAGAAATTGCAGCCCACTGAGCTAAGCTTTTCCCCTTAGTTTCAAATGGGTGAAGTTCTGCCTTTTCTCCAGTGATCACACGATCTGTTCTCGGTTAATGATGAAGTTACACTGTGAGGTGTTTGCTGGTTTTCTCCACAGAAATCACTGTTTCACTGGAATATACTGTGTTTAACACAAAAATGCAGCACAGCACCCTAGCCAGCAGCTAAGCGCCCACATGGCTGCTTATTCGCGCTCTCTCTGCAGCGGGATGGGGGAAAAGAATAGGAAGAGCAGGAGCAAGGAAACTTGTGAGTTGAAATAAGACAGTTTAATAACAGAAAGAGGAAAAAAACCCAAAACCAAGAAGGAGTGCACCACATCCCATCAGCAGACCGATGCCCAGCTAGTGTCCAAGCAATGTTCCACCCCCTATCTTCTTCTGCCCTCTACCCCCAGTTCTTACTGCTGAGCATGACATGGAATGTCCTTCTGCTCAGTTCAGGTCAGCTGTCCTGGCTGTGTCCCCTCCCAGTCTCTTGCCCACCCTCAGCCTATTTGCTGGAAGCGCAGTGTGAGAAACGGAGGCGGCCTCGATGACCAGCGCACCACAGCGATAACGCACCCGTGGTTTGGCTATCAACCATGCATCCAGAACACAGCACCATATGGGCTGCCACAATGAAAGTGAACTCCATTCCAGGCAGGCTTGGTGCAACAGCTTAGAAAGTGATTTCGAAGAGATTCAGTGCTTTTTTTGGATGTGTAATTTACTCTTTAAGGGTACAGTTTTACCACTATGATTTCAGTGTTTAAGAGGTGAAATTTTGGAAGAAGTCTCATGCTGTGTACAAGAAATGCAGGGATCTGCTGATGTTAACTAGCACAGCAAAGCAAAACCCAGCAAGAATATTTTTTTCAAAAACTGCTGTCTTCAATTTTTACGAGTTTACCGGTAACACAAGGTGATACATTCCTTAAACAAAATCTGTCCATAAAACCAATGTAAATGTACTAGGCTATCGCTGACCTCTTAATTAACTACTTCCATAAAATCTGTTATTAACCCTGCTCTGGAGAGTTTTAATACCGTTTGTACCATTACACTGAAATGCAATTTAATGAAAAGCATGGTTTATTTCTTCTGACGTTTAATCTTTTTAACACTTGGCAACTGTATTTGTGGACTGATGAGCGACTCCAGGCTATAGGACTCCTGCACTTTTGCAGTGCCCGCTGAACTGTACCCTTGAGAGATAAGGGACATTATGTGTGTCCTGTTGGTAGCAGGATCTGGACCCTTAAGGATCATTTTCAGTGTGGGAAACAAGACCAAATACTAGTTGCACAATAGTACAAATTATAGGGGATGAAGGTCATAAATTGTTTTGAAGGGTCGTGAGATGTTCTGTATGTTTCATGATATGTGGTGTTTTCTTGGTAAAACCTTCCACGGCAGCACAAAATAATTTACTTGTAGCATTGCATACCATGAAATACTGGCTGCTGAGACTGGGATTAATTTCTTTCTTGCAGTTTGAGGTTTTGCCAGAAGGATGTTTTTGCTATACTGAAGTAGTCTGTTTAATTAATGGTAGCCTGCTGTATTTCATTGTTTCTGTCTCAGACTTGTAAAAAATTGAGTTCAACTTGCAATCATCCCGATGCTACTTTCTGTATATATTTTCTAAAGCTGTATACCTTGCAACTACTTTTCTCATTCATCAGTGATCAAGTCAGAGTGCAACAGATTTCACTCCACATAGGAATAACATACAACTGAAAGACAGATTTTTGTCTTCGGAAAATGTAATGGTGAGCATACCTTCCTCAAAGTGTAAGAAAATTGCGGTGGTATCAGTTTATGCACAGAAGTCATCGTTTTGAGAAGCCAACAGTTTCCTTAGTGCACAGTGAAAAGCAGTTGTCCTTGGTGTGGGCAAATAAGTTGGGATGATTTCTGATGTTTTTAAGGGTGATGAATATCTTGTTCTCATCTTTTTTGTGTTCCTATGTGTTAGAAAGGCACTGGTTAAAACAAATAGAAGTGAGGGAAAACCATATATGTTTTTAATTCCTATTGCTTTGAGAGATTGTTTTTCAATGCTATGAATCATAAAGATGAAGAGGATGACAATTGCTAAGGGTGAATAAGAAACAAAAGACTGTGTTGCTGTTGGAATGAAAGAATCATTTTAATGGAAAGTTCCACTACAATAGAAAATTGAGATGAAGGAGCACAAAATCTTCTGTATTAATGAATTAACTTTCTGGTCTGTACATATTAGTCAGCTTTTCATAACAGTTAAGTAGTTTTTAATCTGTCTTTATGATAGCTCTACAGGACATTTAGAGAGGAGTACTGAAGTATGTGAAGGATTAAAGTTTCATAACTTGTGTTTTTTAGTTAAGAAATAGATGTACTCTCTGCCTATTCTGTTCCCTTCAAAAATATAATATCCAAAAATGTCAGGGCAGAGGCAGAAGAGGTAAAATATAGGAAGGACTGAAACAGCAAAAGTAATTTGCAAAGGTTTTCACAGTGATGTTTATTTTGTGAAGTGGTAGTGAAATGGTAAATATTTAAGTTATATAAAAAAAAGTATTTAAACTACTGAACACTATTCAAAGATGAGTTACTAGTGGATGCTGAACTAAATTAAGGGTGCACTTTGACTTCGACCTCTTTCCATTTGTTCATTCTGACATTTTTGATGTATTTACAAAGTTACCTTAGCAGTCCACACAAATACGATTTTTGATATGAAAAAAAACACACCAACTTTTCTCATTTGCTACAGTTGCATATTTTTTTTAACATCACAGTCGTCATCACTTTGCTTTTAATTAGTATTTATTGTTTCTAATTGTCTGGAAAGTGTGCTATGAATGCATAAGTAAAAAAAATGTTCTGTTTTGAAAAAGCTTTGAAGCAACTTACAAAATGACACACCCGGTAGATGTGGTTAAGAGGTAGGAAGCATAAAATGCTGAGCAGTAATATTAGTACACTGACGGCGTTGCTTGGTAAGAGAGGGAATTTTTTTTTTTTCTTGTTATATTCTGGAGGTAATACGGTTGGTGCAACTTGAAAGCGGTCAGAGAAGGTGAATCCCCAATTCTTTAAATCTATCTTCTGTATCCTAGTAGGCAGCATGGGGTAAGCACATCGTCTTTTGTAAATGTTTTCTGTTGAGAATGCACCCGACAGGAGGCAGAAGTTGGCATTGCCTGTTGGCAGAGCAGAGGTCAGTTCTCTGTCAGGAACAGAAAAGAAACGTAGAGTGAGGATGAGCCAAAAATAATCTCTTTTCGTTGTTACTTGGAATCAGAACACAGAAAACGTTTTTGCTTTAAGTAAGTTAATTCTGTAGCCAATTAGATGCTTTCCAAGTAATTGATGTAAAGGATAACATAAATATGGCATCCAATGCTGCATTGAAAATTCCCATGGAATCCTTTTGGACAAAAGTTTGACAAGAAATTGAGAGAAAACTCAGTGTGTTAGTATATGAATGACTCTTGATACTGTTATACTGCTACAGAGAAACTGTATCTGTACTCAGGTTTTTAGTTATCTGGAATTGTAGGGGGATGTTGTCTACTGGAGATCTAAGTTAAAACCAGTTAACACCTCAATTTCTGTCTAATTGTTACATACTATTAAGTGAGGATGATGTTCCTCAATTTGAGTTGCAAGCGTGTGTGTGTGTGTATAGCTTAGAGGTCAACAGATTTGATCCTCTCAGGCTGTGGACGGTGAAGTCATTGACGATTTCCACTAATTTAGGACAAAATGAAAGATCCGGATGGTGATCTTGTAGTTGAATCAATTTTTCTCTAGTATTTCTTCTGGGATTGGGATTTTGGAAATACCCAAACAGTTAGAAAGAAGAGATCAATTTCTTGCAGAACTCACGAAGCCCTAGAGATTTGGGGAGAATGACAGCAGGACCATGAAGTGATCCATGAGGATGCGAGAAACTTTAATGCAGTCAGGAAGCTTTCTTTCAACTGCAGAATTAATTAAGATAGTAGGAGTCTGCAGCAGAGAAAAGAGGGAATTTGAAGAGGAGCAGCTCTGTGTAGGTGAGATGATCCTGGACACCCCAGCAGTGCTCAAACCTAAGGACAAGTTGTGGTCAAAATTATGAAGACACCTGAGGCCAGTGTGGATTTTCAGTATGTGGTCCAGATTTCAACATTTCTAAAAGTAGCTTCAGAATAGAGCGAGTGCTTTTGGAAAGTCTGTGTGATGGTTTGCAGCAGCTACCATATGTATTCCTTACTGGTGCAGCATCAGGCCAGTTTGGCTTTGGGGCAGCCAGAAGAAAAGGCAGCGTGAGCCTGTGTCTGCCTGCACCTATTCATGGTAGCTATGCTACTGTTACATAGCTTCAGGTTTATAGAAGAGTTGCTTCCCAGTGGTACGTGGTGGCAAACTTTCTGAAATATGACATCACATTCAATATGATTTTAAAAATAGATTGCAGAATTTTGACTCTCTGCTTCTCTTCTGCTGCCCTGTTTTGTGCAATTATTTAAAGAGCTGCATTGCATAATTTGCAATGCAATAAACCTTCAAGTTTATTTTAGTTTCACAAAGTAACTTCTTGAAAGGACTTGTTTGCATAATGCGGTTTTGGTTGTTTTAAGATAAAAACACAATTAAACCAGAAATATAACTGTCCTAGAAAAACAGAGCAAGAGGAATTTGAGTTAGGAGCATAGCTATTTGCAGGAAGTCTGTGCTGGGGTACAACATCAAAATTACTTGAGCTTGTGAGAGTTAAAATGGCTTTTTTCATCTCAAAGACATATTTGCAATGTAAATGTGTAAGATACATATGAAAGGCAACAGATCTAAACAAGGAAGCACAGCCTTTGCTTGCCCTAGTGTGTTGTTTCATGCAGGTATAAGAAGTTCTCAAAAAATATGTAAGGAGTGCTATGGAATCATGAGAGAAAAGCCTAGCAAAGCATGGCAATCTTATAAAATCTTGGTGTGTGTGTGTGGGGGAGCTGCCTCTTTTTCCCAGCATATCTAAGCTACTGTGGAAAATTTAACCGTAATTTTAAATAGTTAAGTGACTTCTCCTGCCTGGTATGGTTCAATGTCATCGTTCTGTGTGCCTTGTGGTACCTGATAGTTGAGTTATCTCTTAGGCCTCATGGTGGATGGAGGTAGTGAGTAATAATAAACAAGAATAAGACTTTCCCCGATTTTTAGGGGGTAGATAAATCCTAAAGATTCAGTGATACCACAGACCAAAATTAGCATCTCAATGATTAAGAAATGTGGTAGCTGTAGGCTTTGGGATCTTGACAGCATTACAGCAAAAGTTATGTGTAGATTGCAGAGTATGCTGGGGTCGGAGTTTAAATTGATAAAATTGTGAAGGTAGTGGAACTTAAATAGTTCCGTTCAGAGCTGGTTTGTGATAGCGTGAACAGCCAAGTGTAAGGGCTGAGTAGGTTGGACTATTTCTGGAGCGCATGTATTTGCACAGCTTTTGAAGGCAGATTACTTAGTCTGCTTTGAAAAAGCTCAGGAGCCTAAAAATAAGGACAATGTTGTTGTTATCCAATTGGGAAGTTACATGAGCATGACTCTCTTTTAAATCATAAGTTTGGAGGGTGTGTTTGATTGCACTGTGGGGCATTCATAGTAAGGAACAGATTAAACTTTAGGGGGGAAAACACCCACAAACCCCATCCTGTTTTGCAATATTTTGTCCCAGTACACTTCTCATCCTGATTTTCATTATTTAATATACTTCAGGCTCTGACCTGGTTTGAAAACACAGCCTCTACTAACGCAGGGAGTCTGGAAATCAATGAAGGTAGAAAGTACAGGGCAACCAAGCTATCGTGTTCACTTGATATTAAGTCCATCTCTTCTCTTTTTATGCCTATTAATATTTGTTTATAGCTATTATTATGGGTATTTATGTGTGTCTCAGGAGGGGTGTGTGTGCATATATAGGCATATTAATGCTTCTCTGTGTAGGTTGGCGAAGACAGACACTCGAAAAGTGAACAGACTTTCTGCATTACAACATAGTGTTCCTTGAGGCTAGTAGTTTATTTCTTTGCTTAGGAAGTTTTAAAATGTTTTCTTTTACTGGTATTAATGCTATAGCAATATTTTGTCAGTTTTTTAGCATCTCACAGTAAGTCTTATATAAAAACCTGATTGGAAGGTGACAGGTGAAAAAGGAAAAAAAAGTTGTCAAATATCTTAGTTCATTTAAATCACTGTCTGAAATAAGAAATATAATAATGTTAATGATATATAATATCAGACATAATAAATATCTGTCTGAAAATGATCTTTCACTTCGCCGAGGGGGAAAAAAAAAAATCCACTATTCTGCATTCAGGTGGCATAAAATTGCTTATCTAGGGCAGGACAGTGTAGTTGATTTTCTATTTTGGTCCCTTCAGAAACAGAATAAAATAGTATACCAAGGAGGTTATGCTGTTAATCACTGAAACCACTTGAGCAGCACTAAATAAGCCATGTTAATGTAAGTTCAAGGATGCCTGATGTTTGGAAACCTTTCTAGAAGTCTTCCACATTCTCCTATAAATGACTGTGATATAAAGTAATAAATAATAGTCAAGTGACCTTTGGTTTGTGGAACACAAGCTTCATCCTGCAATTTCAAAACCATTTTGCTGTATTTGATAGTAGTACTTGCTTCAAGTCTTGCTGTGCTCCTGTCTTAACCTCTTTGATATTTTACACTTGTGCTACTGGCTGACATGAGGGGTTTCGACTCGGGTCACTTTGGCATGTGAGGGACCAGCAGGATCGTTCTGCGCTGTGGGGTCAGGGTTCTGCTTTCTTGTAGTGGAAAGGGAAAGGCAGCAGCCCTTTTGCTGCTGGTTTGGCAGGGTTGTCGAGTGCTTCCCACTCGTGGGACCTTACATGCCGTTCAATACGTGGGTATAAAGAAAAGCAGTTACACAGCCAACTATTTGATCAAGTGAAACAATAAATAAGGCATTGAAGCTGACTGAACTTTGCCATCTTTTTGTGCACATGAACATTCTGAAGACTGGTTTGTATTTATTGCTGTCTGTGTGAGTTCTCTTAATCTATCTCTGATCAAATGACAAATCATAGTTGTTGCATGTACAATGGAGGGCACGTGAGGATGAACTTTATTCCGCCCTCGCAATTTCAAAGTCTGTCCCAAAAAATAGGAAAGAGTTATATTTTGCAATTCATGAGATAATCAAAATTTATTAAATGTTAATTTAGTGGGTTTTAAAATAAATTACTTACATTAAAAAAAAGTAATAATAGTTTATGTTTTAGAAGGGAGTGGGGAGAAGACACCAGTCAAATTCTTACCTGTAATGAGTATTTGTGTCATCATAAACTAGACTTTATCTGCTTTATAATGCTATTACAATTATGGAATTATTTGAGCCTTCTGATGTAAAACTTCTTTGTTTAGTCTAGTTTATCAAGTTGTTGTAGATCTTGCTTCATCTTTTTAAAATGTGCTTTGCTATCAGAGAAGTTTCTTTTTAGTCAGCAGCTGGTGCCACTCAGTAACACAGTATTTCTGCCCAGGAAACCTTGTGGCTGTTGTTCAAATTAACATTTAAATCCTGTCTGAAGCTTAGTGTACGAATGATCCCTTGCTCTTTTGTTTTAGCTTGGCATTTTCATATCCTTTATATTTGTTCATGCTTAACTAAATTCTCATTTGAGATCGGTAAGCATTCAACTGAAATTGATAATGTCTTTGGGTGAGATTTTGTCTTACTTGAGTATTCAGTTGAAAAGGTAATCGATACTTCTGTATTTTTTACTGGATGAGGAATAACACTATTTACATCATTGAGTATTTCTCATTTTATCTTCCTTTACTCACACAATAATGAATTCATCATGTATATCAGACAAGTATGTGATTTCATACTGCACAATCAATATTAATTTTAAAATGTTTCTTTTCCTGCAACTGCAGGTAGATCAATTCCTATATGACAGCCTGTTTTTGAATGTTCATATGTCTTTGTTACTGTGTTTGAGAAGTCAGATGCTATCAACACCCCCTGAATAAGAAGTCTTCTAATTTAAAGTTATTTTCTTAAAATATATGAGGCTTTGGGGAAGTTAAAAACTTGTTCCATATATGATTTATGCATTGAAGTGCATAAGAAGTAATTTCAGAAATCAAACTGTCATTAACTGATGAAGTAAAAGGAGCTGATTTTGCAGGTCAGCAGCATGAGTCAATTCATCAGTTGCTGGGAACTCCTTTTCTTCATAATGCATCCTTTAAGTCCGTTGGTTTTGCACAGCAAGAGTTGTTTAATCAATTGTGCACGTGAAAGCAGTGCTGGCAGTTGCAAGATCTCGAACTGCCATTCTTCCAAGTGTTCTTTCCACAATTTCAACACTGTGAGGCACATTAGGATTAACTTTCATCAGCTTGAAAAGATTATTTTATTTATGTCTTAGAATTGCAGTATTTTTCTTCTTTTTTTTTTTGTTTTGTTATTATTGTTACTATTGATAAGAAATCCGAAGAAAAACACTATGCCTGTTTTAAGGGATTTTCCACTGAGAGAATGGTTTTAGGAATCAAAGTTTTGGACTAAGGTGATGTTTACAGTTCTAACCATGGCTTGGCATGCCCCTTAGGATATGTTTGGAGGTGTTCATACAGCTTGTAAAGAACCTGTAATTTCACAAAGTGTAATGTCTGTGGGAATTCGCTGTGCATAGTGGGTGTGTAAAGTCAGAAACCATGCATTTGTTATCATGTGTTGCACCTGGAACTCGCAGGTTCTTATTTATCTATGTATCTTTTATATATATCTCTATTTTTATATGTCTTATTTATCTGTCTACCTATATTATAGGTATATTTTTATATATACACCTGTATATATATATATTTCTTTATTTGCGGTCTTCTGCTCTTCTCAAAAATGTGCAGAATTAGTACTTGCTGGACCAGTGCCATGCATTTTACCAACCAGTTACCTGAAATGATGTCTTTGAGAGGGATTCCCAGTCCCAGTGATTAACTAGTTGCATGTATGTATTAGGTAGCTTTTCCATTCACATTGAGCACTCCACAGCGTTCACTGAATACAGTATGAAATGACTGGAAATAACAGGGGAAAACGAAAGGCAATATTGTAGTGCCTTCTCATCAGAGACAGCATTGTGTCTGCATGGGGAGTGGTTACACTTGTTGAGTTTTTGTTTCTTTGTGGTGTGCATAGAGTATTTCAAAATTGCTTTATTTTCTTGGATTTTATTATGCTTGACCTTTGTCTTAGAAATATTAAGACTTTTGGCTTTGCTGTATTCTTTCAGGTATTGAGATCTCCCAACTGTTGCTCTGCCTGAACTTACAAGAAATGTAGTTAAATTCTGACAAATTGCCAAATTTTCAGATTTTCTTTTTATCTTTATACGGATGATTCTGTGTATTGGGAAATCAGAACTACTATTGTTTGCAAACCACTGTTGGTGGTGGTTTTTTTCTTTTTTCTTGTAAGCAACTTCTATTACAGATTAGAATATATCCGTCTACGAGCTGGGAATTTTTTGATGTATTTACTGACTGTCCTACCATACTGCCTCTGATGTTTTGAGGAGAACATGTTGTTATTAATTCTTCCATAAGAAAGCATTTTAAAAATGTGTTTTCTGCAAGGATATTCGTTACATTGATTCTGCTGTATAGCCCCTGATACTGAATTTTTAGAGAGCTGATGAAGTTGACTCAAGGAAATTTCATTAAATTAAATGTCTATCTATAAATGGTATCTCTGGATTTAGTGTAATCTATCTTTTGTCTGTAATGTTAAAACATTTCTATGGCTACTTTTGCTTTGAGCTATAGGATCTGAAAATGCTAATTGCTAGCTGTTAAAGTTATACATGTAATGGTTAGTTTAAGACTTTTGTCTATTTGTTCATGAATTAAGCTGTCAAAGAGAAAGGGAAACGACATGTTGCATTCATATAAAGTAACTGAAGCTATTGTGTAATTACTTAGTAGAATAACTGTGACAAAGTAATCATACTTTGGCTTGGAGACTGCAATTGCTGGAAAGCTTTAAGCAGCCCATCCAGCTGTTCAGGAGTAACAACCTAAGGATGTCTCCCTTTGCCTCCATCCCCGAGTGAGGACGTCTCTTAAAGTCATAAAGGCATTTATTGCGACAAATGGGTTTGGAGCGTTTAGTTAATGTATGTTATATTTTCCTTGCAAATATTGAGGCCAGGGAAAAAAAATGTTTCTAAGCCTTCTCCCCTCACCATGAAAATCAAAACAGCCCCATGATTGTATGGTTCATAATTCTAAGCCACGGTATTCTAAGTGATGAGGCAAACTAGAGCCCTGAATTGCCAGGAGTAATAGAACTGATCTAGACAACGCAGTTGGAGATCGCCAGCACTTGGTAATCTGAACAGCCTAGTTGGCAGCCTGAAAACCCCTGATTGCTTTGTAGTGTTGTGAGACAGGTATATCCGTGCAAGTGGTAAAGCAGTAGTGTGATGTGCGAGGGACATAGGCAAGGTTTATAGATGGACATGATTTCTCTTATTATGTACTGCCTGTCCCTTCCCCCTGCCTCCCCCAGTGACTAGGTTACCCTCTCCATTCCTTCTCTTCTAGGGTTTTCTCTTCAACCATTCCCTTCCTTGTAGATACTGTATTTTTTTTCTCCTTACTCTCAAGCTATATGTAGTTCTCAAAATTGCTGCTTTTGTTTCAGACCTGAACATGACATTGTGTGGCAAAACTTTTTTTCCATGTGTACTAGTGGGTTTAAAACTGCCAATTATCTACATACAAATCTGGCTCAGTCCATATGCTATATAAATATTTAATTCTCTGAATCCTATATATGCAAGAAAATGAGCTGTTTCACTCGGTAGTGATCCTAGATTTCAAAGGAAAATCCTTGTGGAGTTCCGTGATACATTTCTATAATGAGCACACCATAACACCTGTATAGGTTTGATACTAAATTTTCATTTTAGAACTTGTAAGAGTAGGCTTTGCTAGGGGTTTTGCCCAAGCTGCATCATGTTACCAGTAAGATCAAGGTCAAAGCATACTGTTAATAATGAACTGTAAAAAAACCCCAAACTAAAATAAAAACCCCAAACCCACAAAGAAAGTGAAAATTCTAAGCTTCTGATTACTAACTGGAAATAACGAAGAGGATTCTTATAAAGTTTTATCTGTAACTTACCTCTTTGTCAGCAGTACACATTAATTTGTTTCCATGGTTTTGCAGATAAGTTGCTTGTCTTGCTAAATAATCCGCTTTCATGCAGAAACTCATGTCTGTTTTCCTGCTAAGTAAGTCTCTCTGCAGTCATTGAAGATCCTCAGAAAGATTAAAATGAAATGTTTGTTAATAAAGCTAGATACTGTATAAGTAGAATTGGCTAGATAGATACTACATATATAGAATGTTTTTGATGATAAAATCTAGTATTTATGAATTAGCTTAGTTTGATTAAAATTATTTATAGTGATGAATGAGAAATTAATCTTTCGTATATCATATGCATATACTTTTCCAACAAAATTCCCATTTGTGTTCCACTAGAGTAGTTACTCCCTTCTCCCAACCCAGCTGTTCTGTCATGAAAGCAACTTGTTATGGTCTATAAAGAAGACTGGACATGTGCATTTAAAAAATATTCTTCTGAATAGGAACAAAGGACCATCTTTCCAGTAATTTGTAACTAATCAGTAATTTGAATTTTGTGACTGGAGAGAATTTATCTAGAAAAATTGTATTTGTGATTTGATTGTACAATAGCAATTTCAGCCTTCTACAGCATCCAATCTCATCATAAACTGTTGCAGTTTATTAAGTCTCTGGTATGTGCAGCTGAATAGATGGTTAACTGGCATCGTCGTGGAAGAGAATTAGTAAGAAAGGTTTGGGTTTTTTCTTTTGCCAAATCTGAGTTCTGAAAATTCTACATCCCTCGTTAGAGCAATGCTTTCAGTATGTGAAGGCCAAGGAAAGGGGATAGATTCTCTGCGAAGGTGAGGTAGTATATATGTAACGTGCCTGCAGATGTGTGTATGCATGTGTGTGCAGCTTACCTCAATCTGTAACTATCTATTGTCTTCAGGGTAAAATACGTCTTTCATGAGTGTAGGCATTTCTTAGGTATTTAATCTGCACAAATTTCTGGCAGGAAAGAGAGGAGATCAGAAAGGAGATGACTCTTTTCTTTTTGTTCATGAAATACAGAGGCTAGGGAGAGAGAACAGGGAATGCTGGATGTAGTCTGTTGTTTTAGAGACATTGGGACTTTCCGTCTCTAGTAGACCATTGAACTTATCTTTCTTCCTTCTTCATTAATTGGCATTATCTGTTAACGCTGTCCTACAAAATTGTATTTTTGTTGATACTTTTTTCCCCTCTGCATGCAACCCAAGACTTTTATTTTGGGGAAAATTCTTAATTTTTTTATTAACGCTTTATTAACTTTTATTTTAATGTTGCTGAGTTTTGGGAAGCAGTAGCAATCCACGAAATAGTTTTTTCTCTGCCTATGGTAAGTCAGACTTTGAAAAAAGTTGTCCCTTAACTTCAGGATAAAACATGTAGACTTCAGTGTTTAAAGTGGTCTTCAATACAAGAATATTGTATGGTTTCAAGAAAACTAGGAAAGGCTACAATCCGCAGTAATCCCAGTGGTTATAAGGTCCTACTTGCCTAGCTAGTTACATAAATGCATACTTCCCTTGCTATGAACCTCAAGAATAGAACTTGTTGAAAGAGCTCGAGACTCTTTCAGTAATTTTAGTACTGTGAGTTTCTACTCAAAAAAAAATGTAGTACTTTAAAAATTTATTTAATTACACATACAGAATTACAAGTTAACAAACAGAATTTTTTCGAGATAATGGAAGATTAACTTTTTTCAGTAGCGTATTCATATGCATATCAACATTTGTTTCTAACCACTGTTAAGTGTTGTCTCTGTAGAAGTTTAGCGCAGTAAGAAACATAGACTTGCAAACATCATCTCAAGGGACCGTTCAGAAAGTCTAAAAAAAATCTATAAACATCTTTTAAAACTGTAAATATGGATCATGTTTTGAAGCTTGTCAAAATATTCCCTATGAACAAACTTGTTAAGAGTGTAATATTTGCCTATCAGTATCCTAAACTAGCAAACAGTAATTCCAAAAGTTCTGAATATGTCAAGAAAGCTATGATATTAAGAGGAATGTTATTCATTTTGAGCCACACAACTGGCGATACATTAAAAAAGCCTGAAACAAATGAAAACTATGTAGAAGGAAACCATTTCCTCCGTTGCAAAGGCAGAATATGTTCTTCAGTGTGAAAAAGGGGAGAAGAGAAAGAAATTCAGTAGAAATAGAAAAAATATTTTGTAGCACATTTATGCTGCTGATCTTTCAATTGGCATAAAGTCCTGCGATCAGTATGTTTTCGATATTTTGAAAACAAACTGATTTTATTTTATTGAACTTTTAAAAAGTGTGGAAAAACAGATACTATATAAGTTTTCTAGAATAATCATTCTTAATCATTTGCTTAGCAAAACAATTTATTAAGCAATGAAGGATAACGAACCATGAAGTTTTAATTTGCCTTTTTTAATTGAGTTGTTAATTAGTACCCCTCCACAGTTGATAACTCCCAACTTGCTTTTTGTTGCTTCTGTATCCAAGACACTTTAAGGAACCTAATCTATCTTAGTTATTCCAAAAAGACATTTCCATGAATCAAATCTATAGGTGATTATGTTCTAACTGTGCTGGGGCTTCTGTGAGTGCATATTAATTGTGTCAGTGGTTAATGATCAGGCAAGAAATATGTGAATGCCAGCAGTGATTGTTTAGCACAAATAGAAGAAATATCCTGTGTTCTCTGAAATTTTGAGTCGTGCCACCTCACTCAGAGTAGAAACTTGTGGTCACATTTTCTTATGAGAGTATTGGCAAGGGCTTTTTTCGACATTTTTGATGTATGAGCACTGTTGAGATCTTGTTATCCATAATAATAAATATCAAAGCATCTATTTCATCTAGCTGCAGACGCTTTTCATAAATTTTATTTTTCTCTATCTTAAATTGTGAATTTTACTCCTAATTAAGAAGTTAAGCTAAGAGCTCTCATTTCCTGCTCTTGTGAGCTTCATGGAGCTAAAATCCCAGGTTATTGGTTTGTGCAAACTGTTTGGTTGAATGGAAATGCCAAAACAAAGGTTAAATATACTTGAATTGCATGTAAAACTTGTACAGTCTGGAATTGATTGTAGTATTCCCCTTGACTGCTGGGTTGTGGGATGAAGCCCTCAAAGAGAGCTCATCCACTAAGAAAGAAATTTGGATTTCCACTTACTGTATTTATTTTGAGTTTTACTCAGCGTAGACTCTGCCTTTTCTGTCTCGCATCAAGGGTCAGCTTCCTAGAGAAATGGCTGCTGTAACAGAATGGATGATGATGCTATCCTAATTTACGTATTTAAAATGGTACAGGTTAATTTAATAGAAAAGTATTCAGCAGCAATTTACAGCATCTGAAATTCATTTCCTTGCCTCTTGGTCTGTTCAGAATAACTGTGTTTAAATAGCAACAGCAACAAAAGGAACAAAGGCGCATCTGTAAATGGTAGCATGGTCATGAATTAGTGAAATTTGAATAGTTGTGGATATATAGTGTAGGAAAAATAGTTGGTGACTGTTGTCTACAGGCAAAATCTGAGCTAGAATTTTTATGCACGAATTTTTTTCTTTACCCAAAGCCATTTCTTAATGGGAAAGACGCAGAGGATGGGAGAAGCTGTAGGAAGGAATTATCTGCAGTTCCTCAGCCTCTAAAGACCTTTCACCCCTATCCAAACTTTCACATAATGTAAGGCAGCAGCAGATGACTAATTTACAACATCAGGTTATGGTGCCTAAGGGAACATATGCCAAGCATGAATTGATAAGGCAGGCTGGTGAATTATGACAGACAGATTGATTTATATGCCAGATCTCAACTTTTTTAATTGAAGGCATGCCTTCCTCTCACTTAAATGTCAGTCACTTTAGATGGGCCTAGCGCAGGAGAATGTAGCATTTAAACCTTAAAATTATATAGCTCATAACTGTGTAGGCATTCTTGCTTCACATACGTACACATGTACGTACGTGTGGAGAAGATACTTGGACACTGTGTAAATATGTTGGCTTCTTAAAACCTTCAGTAGCTAACCATGGTAATAGTTTTGGTATAACTGGATTTTGATTTTTAAGCACGCAAGAGCTAGCCTGAACTCGCGCTTTGTTTAAATGGTGAAGGCTGCTCAGTGTTGTATATTTAGATAGCTAATATAGAGAAGGTACTTGTTGAGGACATGCTGACTCGCATGTCATATTGTTTAAATCCTGGAAACAAATGAAAGAAAATGCTAGGAAACAAATTTGCTTTCTTCATTTTAATAAAAGCAGAAACTTAGAGATTGACACGTTCCCGGTTGTAAGGTAGAGTATTCTTAGAATTCACCAAAAGGTATTGCTGCTATTAGTGAATGATCATAGTATTAACTGATTTCCTGGGATGCTTTGTTATCAAGAGATGACTTTTCTGCTCAGTGAGCTTCATCTCCTTATTTTGGCATGTCCTAACTATTTGTATTTCCTTGGTAAATTTGAACACTTTTAAGTCCAGTCTCTCTCTCTCTTGCCCCTTCCCCTGTGCCCCAAAGGAATCACTACACGGCTTTAATAAGCAGTATATTGACTTAAAATGTTATTATTCCATAGAAGCAACTAACGTGATGGTCCTTGTGACAATTGGACCATTGGACAGTGACGTGGTGTTTGTTGTCACTGTAAAAGGGTGGCTGAAGATGCGAGACCCTGGTTGTGAACCAAGCAGGTGGGGCTTTTTCCCAGTAGGTTTCTGCGTGTTCCTTGCCCTGTGTCCTTTGGCCTGCCAGCTGGGCGAGAGCCCTGGGTGGGGAATGGGAGGATGGGGGGAGTGGGGGGGACAGGACAGAGCGGAGACCGAGCCAAACAGACTCAGTGAGGATCTATACCAAATTAGGAGCTAAGCATATACAGGGTGAGGTGTAGTTAGGTGCTTGGGGCACGAGAGCACCGCAGGACCAAACCCACTCCCTGGTGTTTATAGAAGCTTTCAGGCTACAACTGGTATTCAGCACTCGGTCTGTCAGCCCTTTGCCTCAGGGACTTTAGCAACACGGCTGGAGTTCAGGGGGAAGGTCGTGCAACTGAAGTCCCCAAAACACGGTGGAAATGCAGGTGTATTCTCTTAGTCATGCTTCATGTTTCCTTGTTATATGGCTGTCCATAGCGACTTCTCTTGTCAGTCTTGGGAGATAACTTTCGGTAAGTGTCCTAGCCTTCTCTGTACGAGACTTCCCAGGTCCTTAAAGTTTACATTACCTTAAACCATAGGTGGTTTTAGTGGGGTGGGTGTTCTCTGCACTGTACTGGCGGCGGTCTAGTAAAGGAGTTTAGCAATCAATACTAATGAAGTATATGTTACAGGAGCTACTAGGAAACTTCATTGATATTCATAAATCTGTTACAGAATGTGATTTATAAATGCAAAATTTGATTAAAAGACTTGCATTCCTTTAGCTATGAAGAAAGCATCCACGATATTGATGCAGTATAAATCAAATCTCCTTCCTAGCTTCTTAAGGGTTTGGCTTTTTGGGTTGGGTTTTTTTTTTTTTTTTTTTTTTTTAAATTTTTATTGCTACTGCTGCTTCCCTTTTGTGGAAGGGAATTTGGTTGGGCTTTTTGTTCCAGAAGTGTAATGAACTGTCTTGGGTTAGTGCGTGTACCTGGCATGTATATAGAGATAGGCTATATAGTTCTTCCTCTTTTAATAGGAAGTAACCCAGTAAGACCATTAAAAGCATAATGAAAACCTCATTCAGCTTCCTGTCAGTTTTCAGAGCTGTAAGTGGCTTCTAATTTGCACAAGATTGGAATAGCATTGAAGAATTACAGTAACTAAGCGAAACACTCATTGGTTTTGCAATTTTCTGATAGCATCCCTTGTAATTTCTTGTAATGCATTTGTAGCTAAGTACAATGACAAATGTCAAGGCTCATTGTACTAGTTTTACGCTCATCAGCACTAGACTGGGAGATGTAATGTCAGGTTCTATCTTGGGAAATGCTCGTGTAACTGCTGGATGCTTTCCCATTGCTAGTTAGGTTATAAAAGAATTGTCGTTTTTAGGTGGGGGAGGAGTAGTGGAGGAAATAATAGCTTTCCGGATTATTTTTTTTTGTTACTTTCAGTTTGTTTTGTGATTTTTGTGGTGGTGTGTGTTTGGTTTTTGTTTGTTGTTGTTTTTTTTTTAATTTTGTAGAAATTCCGAAAATAAAAAGTAAGCCTGAGAGGCCTGTTAAAATTTAGTTTGACATTAGCAAATGAATTTTGGATATCCGTTAGGTAGTTCACGTGACAAAGTACAGAGAGCTAATGTTTGTTAGTTAAAGCAAAAACATACATATTTTTAAGCTAGCATTGTGTAGCTTGCTTCTTTGAATTATTTTGATGGCTGCTCATGTGCAACAGTAGACTGCAATACTATCCTCATGATAATGTGGTAACAAATGCTGATCTGCATTTGAGATAAATACAAATGAGTGATTCAGTGAAGACACAAACCAAATACTGTTTAGTAAATGCTTGAAAAAGTGTTTACATACAGTGCAGTTTATCTAAAGTAAATAAAAAGAAGTCTTGCTGTTGATCTGTTAACTCTTCTGCAACACACTTTGCCTATTGTATAAAGCTGAGGGAAGGTTAATGTGCCTGTGAACAAAGATTTATGAACATGGATAATTGCTTGGAGCTGATTTTTCTCTGCTCTTGCAGTTGTGTTACTTGGATGGAAGCAACTATATTGATTTTTAGTAGCTGGGGAAAAAAAAAAAAAGAAAAAATCATTCCCTTTCTTTTTTGTAAACCTTTAATAACTTTAGAGTTATGTATTTAGAGACTAGTCAAAGAGAGAAGCCTTAACTAAAACAATGTTTAGTAGATTGCATCTGATTTGGTTAGGTAACACTGTTCTGAATGACGAGTGACTGAAAAAAATACCTTCTGTAAATACTTACTCCTCAGAGTATCAACAACAGATCCTGAACATGTCCTACTGCTGTTGCCGGACCTGTTTCATGCCAAATACTCATATAGCCTAGCACCTTTGTTTACTACTGGTTTTAATATGCCACTTCAAAAATTACTGAGAGTGTCCTTATGTCATTCACTTTCCTCGCCTGTGTTCTAGTCGTCATCTTCTTAAGAACTACATGAAGATTAGTAGGCTCAGGTTTGTAACTAGTAAGATTAATAGATTAATTTTGATTTTGATAGATGATTGAGTTGCCTGCGTGTCTGATGTGATTCATGTGTGGTACGTAGCACAGTTTGTTGTGTATGTAGCTTGTATGTGATATTCACTGTGAGAAAATAATTTCGCCTATTAAATAGAAAAGCAAGCTGTATTGCCATTTTCTCAGCTGACGTGAGACTAGTAAAAATTACAGAAAATGCTGGGTTTGTACTTAGAATAAATTAGATGTTATTCATCATCGTGAAAAAAACAAATAAGAGGAGGGGAAAAAAAAGTAATTATGTGACCTTTAGAAACATGTCAAATCTCACTCTCCAGCATTCTTGCTGCTCAAGGAAAAAACCTTATCTTCTTAGTGATTCTCCTCCGAAGTATTGATTAAAAATACGTCGATTGCAATACTGTCTGGTCAGAATTTTTTTCTGAGCTATACTTGAGAGAATTTGCATAGTATGAGGGGTTAGAATGTCTCGGTTCTGTTAGACCTATTCATACAACTGAAGAGCATTAATTTTTGAATTTAGTGAAAAAAGGGTTTAATTTTTAGTTAGCTATACAATTCATTCAGTCATTTACCAACAGAATTACAATCATGGGCTTTTTTTTCCTATAAGAACTAGAAGGATTTTTTTTCTGATGCTTTTCTTCTGGGAAAGCTCTATTTTGGACTATTTTGCTTGTGAGCTAAATGCTTCTGTAAAATTGTTTAATTTTTCTATACAGGAGAGAGAATGAATGTAAATTCTGAACTAAACAGTTTGCATGTAATTGCATGTAGTTTCATATTTTTATTCTTTTTTAAACTACTTAATATTTTTAAAATTTGCAATATATTGTTGTGCTCATCATGCAAATATAGGGTTATAGAAATCAGATCTACAAATATTGTAATGCATCTGAATTGGTTTTAGACTGTAAAACGTAGTACAGAAAGGAATACGGAACAAGTGTAGAAGTCACATTGTGAAATTTGCAAGGCATGCTGAAACACGTTGTGATGTGAGAAATGTTCATTTTAACCACAGTTGTTCTCTTTTAACCTCTGAAACGCGTTCGTATACATCTTCATCAGTCAGGGTCGTTTTGCAGAATTGTACCTGTTTTTTTCAATACAAGGACAAAGCGAAAGGTAAGTGTTTAGGTAATTTTTAGATGAATTTAGAAAGAATCCTTGGGGAAAAAACCTTGTATTTTTTAATTTTCTAGCTAATACAAAACACTGAAACTGTCATCAAGTTGCAGAAAGGAAAAAAGAAATTGAAACAAAGCCTTTTATAATATCATCATGTGTAGATTTCACTAGCTAGTAAAATTATTAGCTACTTCAGCTGAATCTAGGTGAAACAATGTGCATCTTAATCAGAGTTGATGTCAATAGGGCATGCGTGTTTCTTGAATGACACTTGCAATGAGTAGATTTTAAATTTAAAATAAAATACAAAAGAATTGCCAGTTCTTCATTTTAATCACACTTAGTATGGAGGTATAAATAAATTAATGCAATTACTGTTTTGGGAAGCCAGTACTCCAAAGTGTGAGGAAAAATGTTGTTGCAGGTTAAGAAGTCATTGGACTTCAATTCGGGTTTCAAAGCAATTGTTGTTGATTAAAGTGCCTAGGACTGTAAAAATAGGCCTGGACACACCTGCAGTATTTGGTCTTCGCAGATCCCCTGTCGACTTTGACAGCACTACAGGAGAACGGAGCTTCTGGCTCAAACGCTGAGGTTGCTGCCCTGTCCGTCAGGCCCTGTGGGTGGTACCTGTCACAGCCCAGGTGCTCTGCGGGCTTTCAGAAATAATTTGGGAGAGAGTCCCAAGACTCCCTCTGTGTGCTCGGTGCCAGCAGTTCTCCTCTTGCCACAGCGAAATGGGCACAGCAGCAACTTAACTTAACCTCCCACTACCTGCCCAGTAGGTTTTGTCAAATGAAAAGTTAGATAAGCCACAAACTCTGTACGGTTTTGTGCCCTTTGTGTTTCCAAGGGTGCTAGCTCTGTTGCTGATGGTTGTGGTCTGGATTGAGGTGATTTTTCACTTCCTGCTGCTCTGGTTTGCACTTGAATAAGCACAATGGCTGATTGAAATCTGAAGACCATGTGGACAGCAGGAAAGGCAGCAAGTGATGGCAGGGCAAGGAGCAGGGGAGATGAAATAAACAGAGGGGACGTTGTTGATAGATGGTTCCCACCTCAATCAGACAGTAAAGTAGTTGTGCGAGTTGGGGATCGGAGAAAACATGCTGAGTGATGACAAACTGTCTCCTTGGCTAGCTTGCTTAGGTCAAAACTGCAGTGCTGCTTAAAAAAAGCTTCAGTCCTTTGTTTATGTAGCATATGGAGGTTTTCTTTATTGCATTGAACCATGCGTTATCTAACCTTACTGAAAACAACTGATCCAGAAATGAAATGGCTTTTTACTTCTTCAGTGGTGTTGCTTCGTGTTATACATTCCTTGGGACTCCTTTTTACAGTGTGCGAAAAAGGCAAGTGCAAGTTACTATTAACTGGAACTTTGATACATATTCCATGTTATTGTAGAGTTTTAAATGCTTATAAGTATTTAAACTTATTTATATATAAGTAATTAAAAATAATTTGGTGCAGTTTTAGAGTTTGATAATGCCATCAGCTTTTAGTGTTTTGGTTTTGTTTTTTTTTTCCCTGCTCAGTGATTCATATGCCATGAAATTTTTTCATTAAACCACTCCAAGGGTCACCAAGTAGAGAATATAAAGGACCCCAGATACCTCTTCAGCATAATCAGTTCTCTTCAAATTGGCTGCTGGCCATAATTTTACTATGTAGATTGTTTAAATGGACCACTGGATTTTTTTTTAATCATCTATTGTTTTAGAAAATTAATAAAAACAGGAGCAAGTATTTACTTGATGCATGGGGCATAATTCTTTAAGGTAATGCTACTGTAGTTTCAGGTCTCATCGCTGTCAGGAATTTAAAGGACTGTGTAGTAAGAGTAAGCTTGCATAAATGAAGCGTTTTAGACTTGTATAGCACACATATAATAAATTTTGCATGCTCACTAGTTTTGGTAATAGCAGTATGGCATAGTGCAGTCCACAGGGGTGGACATGAGTCCCAATCTGGGAGAGAGGGAGGCTGGTCAAGCATCTGTTGGATTGCTGCTATGGAGTATGCTGCAAAACCTTGGCAGTGCTAGTGCAGGTGCTAAAGTCCATAGGCATTTTTGATCTAATTAGTTAGAATTTTTAAAGAGCTGTAGTATGAGGGTATGTTTGTGGATTCTCTGGTCTCTCATTTTATTTCTGGCTACAGCTGCTGTTTGCAGCCACGAAGAAACTGGGCAAGGTACAGAGATTTATACTTCTTTCTTACTTTGGGTCTTGCGATTTACGTATGGGTTTACATTTTTGGTTTGGGGTTTCAGGAGCTGGGTGGAAAGCTCAGTTAGTAAAATGAACGAGAAGCTTTAATCTAGTTGACTGACTGTCAGCCCACTAATGAACTACTGTTGTGAAATATGTATAGCCATTACTTCAGTGTCTAAATTATCCTCACTTTCAAGTCTTATTTAAATTCTTAATAACCTTTATTAGATGGAGGAGAAAAGATTCCACCTGGAAGCCTTCAACCTCCATCAAAACTGATAGAATAGACTAATAAAATTGTGTGCCATATTAAAAGCGAGAATTATAATGTAGTGTAATATTGTCTAAGCTAATGGGATAAATTAATTGGGGTTTTGATAATTGTAGAAAAAAAATAATCTGAAAGCTGGTTTTAGATTTTTATTTATTTACTTGTTGGTTGTAGTTTTCTTCATCGGAATGTACTTAGAGGAATATTAAGCGACCATTGAGATTCCCAGAGGAGTGTTTCGTTCAAGGTGGATTGGGAATGCTACCATAATTCAGGAGACAGCTTTTGGCATAAGGTGAAAGTCAGATCACCTCAAGTTTTAGGTGAAAAGTTAGAGACCTCTCTGGAGTGTTTATGCTTGTAACTATTGTCCAGATAACTTGGTGGAAGTAATTCCTCCCTGTGGCAAGTCGTGGATCTAATTAACTTAGAAACATTACTACAGGAACTTGACTGAAAATTATTGTGTAATGCATGCCATTTATGTGTTTTTCTCTTAAATTATGTCTACTTGAACAAACAACATAATCCATGTGGTCTTAAACAACCGTAGCTAACCAGATTGTATTTTTATTATAGAAAATAAATCCCAGGAAACTTCTCCTTCAGAGTATCTACCAGAAAGAAGCACTGTGCATAGGTTCTCTAGATAGTTTTCTACGTAGATAGTTTTGAATCCTACAATTCAAAGAAAACAAAACCTTTCTTAGAAAACGGGGAGAATTCTGGTTTTGAGAAATTAACGAGAGAAGTAAATGTTGTGAAATAGTTTATTTTTTCATGATGCGTTCATTCTTTTATCTGTCATCTTGTTTAGACCTCTACTGACTTTTCAGGTCCTAATTCTGACCTCTGGTGTTTGCTGGCATCATATCCATCCAGCAAAGTAACTTCTTAGTGATCCATTTTGTAGTTTCTCAGTTGCTCAATACCCACAGCATTTAAAACATATGACAGTATGAGAGTCAAAATTGAAGATTTAACGCATAGAAGTGCAGATTATTTCCTCCTTGGAAGGAGGAGGTTATAATTGGAGGAAAAGAGGCAGCTTCAACAGCTGAGGAATTTTGAGCCTTTCTGAAAATGTATCTTTACTTCCTGCACTGCAGGGAAAAATGGGAGACTGCAGTTTATATCTGTGTGAGGTGTGCTGCTTTTTGTTGGCTGTCTTCAACCTGCTCCTTTGCCTTTTTTACGGTGAAGTCAGTTAATGTTCAGATTTTAACTGGAGTTCCAGGAGAGAGTGTGTTTGTGTGGCAAACATGATTACTTTGTAGCTGTATGCTGTGTAACCAGGTGCATGGATTTCCTTTGGGAGTTGTGGCAAGTAGGTGACACACTGACTTAGAAACTGTATTACTGACTAGCACAAGGGAGCATAGTGTTTTGAAAGGTTAAAACAGTAAAGTGTATATACATCATGTCTGACCAAAAGCTTAGCCAGGATTGGGGAAGGAAGGCTAAAAAGCGTAAGACTGAAGGTAAAGCTTCAAATTTTAAGACAACTGTAGTTTTTAAGTATTTGGGATTTTCTTTGTCTTGAACCTATTGACTTGCCTTAGCTCTTCCATTTAAAAGCTATCCAGAGTTGATTTAACTCCTAATTATCCTTCAACAAACAATGAAAAAGTGAAAAGATGCATTAAGTCATAGAGTAATAGTAACATCTCCTGTGTTCTTCAGAAGGAAGCGAGTTACTGAAGTGTCTCTAACTTGTGTTTATTCCCTCTTCGTTTTCTCTATTTCTGTCTATGTGCCTTAAAATATTAGTCAATCATAAAAGGCTTTATTTGAAAATTCTGGAAGATGCTTAAATGGAGCTGGTATTCACTGAGTAGCATGGACACAGCAAGCCTTGCTGTTGCAGTGCTGGTGGAGCTGTGCTCTTGGGAGATATGTTTGTTGTAGAGCAGCTGTGTTGCAGGGTGAGGATGCTAGATATTTGTGGATGCTGAAGGTCATAGCATGTTTTGTAAAAATGCTGGGATTTGAATTTCATAAACCAAGAGTGTTGGTCTGCAGTTAGCACCTCCTTCCATTGTGAAATGCTGTTAAATGATCCAGTTGTGACACTTGCAGTAACTCTGTTTTGCTTTACTGTGAAGAACAATTCAGTAGTCTGCCATCCCTGAGACCGGGTGATCTGCAGGTTCTGTAGGTTAAACATCCATGTTTCTCTGGTGAGAAATCTGGTGAGACTACTTTCCTCAGGGTACAGGCAAGTAATGGTGTTTAATAATACTGAAAAGGAGAAAAACTAGTTTCTTTTAATTCCTTGCTGAAAAGGAGAAGTGGCGTTTTGAAGTTACGGGAATCTGTTTTTCGCATCAGACAGCTTTACAAAGCCTGGGGTGTAACCTTTCACATGATACAAACCCTGTTTGCAGGTTTGGGACGTGCGTAAGAACAGCACTTGTGCCCTCTGCTGCGTCTGGTTTCTAAGGAGCTGTCCTCTGGGGCGGGGAGGGGGTGGAGAAAAAGAGGGCTTGAAGAAAAGGAATTGAAGAATCATGACATAGTACACGAGATTAATTAAACCTGCTTAATTTTAATTTGAAAGCAAATACTACAGTCATTTATGATATCTTAAAAAACACAGATATACTCAAAGGCTGTTACTGATATTTTTTTGTGTGTGTCTTTATTTGGCAATTTGCATGTTACTGGGAACGAGGAGTTCATTAAATATGGGTTTTTTTGAAACCACATGTTAAGGGTGTGAATTGCTTAGAAGGCTAAAACTTTAGTAGGAAAAGTAGGAGCAAATTATGATCAGATAATGTCCAAGCTGATTTTATTTCTGTGGCAATAAATCTGTCTAATTTTGTTAGTTGAGCACTGTGGCAGTTGGATCTTTTGTAGGATATTATAATTTTGTTGTCATATTTTTCCTGGATTTCCTTATGGTGGTTTTACTTAACTGAAAAAGTGTTAACATCTCTGTTCTGGAGATACGATACAATAAAAATGAAGATACCTAATGTTACTTATGAGTGAATGAAGAAATACCACGTCGAGGGTTTAGAACAAATCAGACCAAGCAGAAAGCCACAACGTTTGAATTATACCCTGTTTCCTTTATTCTTTTTTTTTTTCCTTTTGAAAAGGACAAAAGTCAGTTTCCTAAGGCTTAACTATTCTTCCTTAACATGTATGTGATATTTGTTATTTTTTATTTTAAAGAATTATTTATTACTGCTTTAAAATGTGTCTGTATTTATAGTTTATCTAAGGTGTGTAGATGTATATATTCGTATTCCCCCCATATCTTTGGCAAGATAAACATTTAGAAGCACTTAGAAAAATTTGCATTAACAATGCCTTTTCAATGTCAATTAGTTCCTTTTCAATTACTTTTCAGTAATTCAAAACAACATTCAAAATTGATTGCCTATGTTGTAATCATACAGGTAGATATTTAAGACAGAATATAGCCCTAAGAATAAGCTTTGTTAACTTGAAGGAAAATATATTATGTAAATCATAAGTAATCCTTTTATATATATCGTCCTATCTCATGATGTCATTATTAGGACACGTACTTAAAGTGGTAGGATGTAAAGCAGACTGAAAGTACAGGTAAAGCAGCTGTACTTTTCAAAGTATACTTTTATTAAAAGAGTGCTTGACTTTCTCTAAGGAACCATTCAAGTTTAAATATTTACTCTTTTGCGAAGTAAATTACTGCTTTTTTTTAAAAAAAATTCTGGTTTCTGTGTTCTTATTATAAAATGTTATAAACACCTGAAAAATCTAACAAGTCATGTACCACGTGGTTGGTCTTGCCAGTGGGTCTGTCAGGTCTCTTCACTGCACTTACAACTATCCAACAGTTACCATTCACGGCTTTTGCATTACTTGGGTAGTCTGTGTCCAAGTAGGTATTTCTGTCCTTTTCAAGGAGGGAGGAGGGGGAAGAAAAGGTTGAGAGACCTCTGTCTAAGTATCCTTACTTGCAGAAAGTTCTTTAAACATAGTAACATTTGGTGCAAGAGGCAGCTTTCGAGGATCTCTAACTGTGAAAAAGCTTGGTAACTGTTGCTCACTAACTTCAACACAGAAAACACCAAGAAATTTGGGCAGGCTTTGCAGAAGAGATGTCCTGTAACACAGTTTTAGACCAGAGTCATCCCATGCTCATGTGCAAAGTAACAGTCATTGTGTGTGTCGCTTCATCATGTGACAGGATTTTATTTTAAATTGTTTTTACTTAAGTAATTTGCCCATAGCAGTGCTTCTAAACGCAGTGCAAGTTTCATGTGACACCACACATCTAATCTTAACTATGGCCTAGCACTTGACATAACTCTATACCTTCCGTAGGTGAAGAAAATCACAGCAGTAATGAGGAAAACAATACTTCAGGTAGCAAAGGAGTCAGGAGCGGAAATGCAGTTGTACTCGAGGCACGCTGTTGTGGATTGCACACTAGAAGAGCATGCTTTATCTTCAGAGCAATGATGTATTTACTTGTGCATTGTTGTAAAAGGTCTCAATTTTAACACATTTTTTTGGTTTACTTTTCCTGAAGTGGAGAATTGTCGTAAAGCCTCATAGAATGAGCACATCTCAACAGTTTCTATTGTTATATTTTTTAAATGGTTGAAATAACCATGTATATAGCTTTTCTTTATCAAAAACTTCCAATGTATCAATGAAACAAAGATACTTTAAGAAAACCCTCACAAACTCAGTCAATTAAAGTAATGGGATTTACATGATCTTTATAGTGGGATTAGTATGACGTCTGCTCTGGGGCCTGGGGCACCTCTTCCTCCCACCTCGGTGTCCCCACTGATGGGTCTCACTCTCTATATTCCCTCCTCCTCCTTCTCTCTCCATCCAGTGGGTTTTGCCCTCTTTTACAGATGTTTTCCCAGAGGCACCACCCGCCTCGCTGAGGGGCTCAGCTGTGCCCTGTGCTGAGGTGGCCGGAACCGGCAGGTGTCGGGCCCGGGGCAGCCCCGGCCTCTCCTCACAGAGGCCCCTGCAGCCAACGCCGGGCACAGACACTCTGTACGGTGATGTACAGCAAAACTATATAAGTTTCTTTCAGTTTTTCTCTAAAACCTCTCAAATTCTTTATTCTTTGGATTCTCTTTAGTTATTACATAAAAATATGTGAAAAAAGAAAATGAATGTGAATGAACGGTGGTCAGTCTTCACGAACAGTGGGATGAAAAAGGTTTGATAAAGCAGGTAGCAGTTTGGGGGAGCAGCACTGATTTGTACATATGGGTTACAGCTTTAGGGCTCGATTTTGAGCACTTAGGTTTTTCAGTGATGCGAAGAGCACTTGTGAATTCCCAGTACTTCTGAAAACTATGTGTGCGCATATCTCCACTTTTTCAATTTTTTCAGAATGGTAGGCCAACTTAATAAACCCCACTGGTAATCACGGTTTAATTCTTATGTGTACTCTCTGCTACTCTGTTTTATTACTGAAGTTATTTTTACGAGAAATCCATACCTACTCTCCTTTTGCTGGTGGTTTAATCTGGGGGAGTTCTACCTCCCTGCTCCAGCTGTCGGTATTGCCGACTCAGCCCGGGAGCTGAAAATCCTTTTGTTCCTTACTAGCAATAAAAGTTCAACACATCAAATTATCTCCCCATTTATTACTGTGCCACCTCATCAAGAGGCTACTGCAGGAAAATTTGTGAGAAATGATATATCCTGCAGATATAGCTCAGCCAAGCCATAACCGAGGATCTCTTGAAATAAAAAATGTTGCACTCAGCTGGGCCTATTCTGTTCTCTGTTTTCTCCTATTGCTCCCCTGCCCCCCTCAATTGTCCTTCATTTTCTTTTTCCCCTGAGCCTTTCTGTCACTCTTTTCCTCTGTCCCCGATTTGTCCCTCCCTTAGTCGGTCCAGAACAGGCACCTACAGGCAGTTCCTCAGTTTGGTCAGACCTGAAAAATGCACCTTCCCCGTCTTGCTTTCTTGATGATCTTTTTTGCAAAAAATTAAATAAATAAATCTTAAATTAAGTAAGGAAGCCATGACTGCTGCCTTAACTTGGACAGTGCTGTAAATCACAAGCGCTGTATAGAGCTGTCCAGTAAAGACGCACTTTTCTCCAGCGGTCTGTAGCCTGTGGGGACAGGCTGACCAGAACTGATTGAAGTGCTTGTTTGGTAGTTTGTTTCTTGAATCCGATTTTTCTGAGAAGTACTGAACCACGCGTGTATAGCTGGACCATGTTAAGTTTGTACACCCAGCTACAGGCTGTGGAAGTGGGAGGAAACAGATGTAGTTTGAAAACGTGTAGAAATTTGATGTCCTGTGAGTTCCTTAAGGCATGATAAAGAAATGTAGCTGTGTGGCAGAAATGTGAGATGTAATGAAACGCTGCCTCGTAGATTCAGGCTCACTGAATTTAGTGCATTACTGGAGCTCTTTTGTCTCATTGAAATAGGTTACTTTTGCTCAGCTTGTTGGAGATATGTTGGCTCTATGAAAAAGAAGCTGAGCTTGAAATCCTTCAGTTCTCTTTGGGGCATTGGGTATTAGAAGTTACTGAGCTTGTCCTGGAATGCAGTTTTCCTAAAAACTGCTCTCTGTAGTCTTGTCATTGTCCCTTTGATTCATCAGCCTCAGCCTTTGATGTAAATACCTGTCATAATACACTCAAAGATATAAAACAGCACTGAGACATAAAATAGAATTAGTGAGGCAAACACTTCCAAAAAAATTTAAGTTTTACTTAGGATTTTTTCTTGAGCATCCCAGCCAATGAATTTTGTCTGTGTTGGTGGTTGTGTGTACTTTAATTTCAGTATTAAAGTTATCTTAGAAAAATCAATGTCATTAAGAAATGTTTGCTGTTACATATGGGTAATATGTGTTTTTTGTATGTTTGGAGAACAGGTTTGGGTACTTTTTCGCCAGAATTTTTTTCTCTTTAGGGATTGTGTAAAAAAAAAAAAAAAAAAAAAATTATTTTGGGGGGGGGGGTTTTTGGGTTGGTTTTTTTTTTGGTTTTTTTTTTTTTTTTTTTAAACCACAGAATATTAATTCTTAAAAGTGGTGAGACAGGAACCAAATTTAATGAATTTTACAGAATACCGAGCCACTTAACTGTCAGTAAACGGGGTTGTCATTACTATTTTGAGAAGTTAGACATTTAATGAAGATTTACATTGATGTCTAGTTTCTAGTATGGAACCGCCTATCTTTAAATCTATTGTTAACAGAAATTGCAGTGAATAATATAATGCCCATAACGGTAGCCAAACTTGCAGCCTGCTGTTGTTTCAACTTTTAAGACTCCTGGGTATGTTTCTCTGTTACCCTTGGCTAGAAGTCTGCCCTCTTCTTCCACTTTGTCTCATAATCTTTCCTAATGTGTACTTTTTAATACGGCAGGGTTAGTTGGAATAAGTCATATGCACATTTGTACTAATTTCAGATGTATTTTTTAAAAGTATAAAGGGTTTTGTTTTCAGCTTTGTGAAGATTTATCATAGCATATTGTATGTTGTTAAAACTTGTAGCAAATGTTATGTAAGTGCCCTAAAATATTTCTAATTAAATCTGAAAATGTAAGCAGCAGAGTAAATTGTCTGATAAATTTATGTTGTTTGCCTCGTTTTGCTTTTACGGAAGTAAGCAATTAAACTGTGTGTATATATTACATTACATTAGAGTAAAAATTGGATTTGCGTATGGTGTTTTGTCATCTTTCATCTTTTAAACCATATTCCTGCTTATCAATTGGTTTTATGATTTTAATTTCAGGTTATCTCCATTTATGCTGCTGTGTGCCTGACATACAAAGCAGCCTGAATTCATGCTGCCCTGGCATCGTGACAACACACTTGATAAAAAATTTAAGCAATAACACAAGTAGCATTTCTAAATAATCTCAATTTTTCTGTTTCTGTGTTAGATACATCTAAAACTTTATTGGAAGAGGTAGATTATATACCTTCTAGCTAAATGTTGTATTTGTGGCATATTGCTTATGGCATTTATTACTAGCTGTTCAGCAGATCAATACATTAGAAATAAAACCAGAAATGCACATACTATGTCATGCTCATGGAGCCTTTTATCTTGGATTAAATTTGAATCTACTGTATGAGATAAGAGTGTAACGTATAATACTGTGGCCCCTTACCAATGTGACTTCTGTTTATTGATTACCTTTCTTGTAGTGAACAGTAGGTAATCCATAGAAATCAAGGAAAAAGTATTGTTAACTGTTTGTGGTAACTTTCTTGTGTTCCCTTTCTTTAGGGAAGATACATGAGAAAACAGTTGTTAAATAAGAGCGTATATTTGAAGTTTCAATGTCGATTCCACAGACTTGGTATTTCATGTGTATGGACTTCTTGATATGTGCAGGACATGAAGCCATGATTTGTATAATAGATTTAATTGATATTGAACAAAAATTTGCTGCTGAAAAAATGGAAGAATTCAGGCCATTTGGAGCTTAATAATGACTGCTGTTCTGGCACTGATTTATCTGCCAGTGACCTTTTGCAGTATGCTTCAGGAGACAAGAAGCTTCAAGTTATTTTTGTTTCCCCTAGAAAACGTTTGGAATACCAGAGAAGTATTTATGAGATAAAGTTAAGGTTGTTTCTGAGTTTCTGTTGAAAATCTGTGTTTTCAAAATATGTTTCTGTTTTTCTGAAAAAAATGATGAATTCAAATCTAATTCCAGTCTTTTAGAGACCAAATAACTTGTGTGTGTTTGGTTACTGGTATGGTACAACATAGTGGATGACAGAATAATATGATGAAGTGTATCTTTCAGTAACATTTTGGAAACTATCTAGTAAAAGGTGTAAACTAAAACCCAAGCCTCGGGCTCTTTTCTTAATGCCTGCAAGTATAAAATCAGTTATGTCTGTTAGGAAACAGAAAAAATCTACATGTGAAGTGAGCTGTTGGCTTTTTTGTTAAATGGCAGATTGTGAGTTTTGTTTTTTCAACAATTGTGCTGTATTTATTTCTTTTAATTAACTTCTGTCATACTGTTTGGTTTAGCAGTATGAGATCAAGAAATGACAGCAACTTTCTTACACACATCGTATGTCTGAATGTACTTATACAGACTATGAGACAATGATTGAAATCCCTGCATTTGGGATTGTCATGGCTTGGGGCATGTACTAGCTGTCAGTTCAACTAGTTTGGAAGTGAAAATAAAAATTTGAATGGACCTCTTAGATCCTAGCTTACAATCAGAGGAGACATCTTACGGTTAATTGGTGGTTTTGTTTGTTCTACTCACGATTAGCGAGTCAGAATTTCATAGTTTCTGTTTACTGTCCTGTTTGCCCTATTACATTCATGCAAATACATATAAGTCACTGAATCCATCAATAAACCCATTTATTACAATAACTTAATTTCATACTAAGGTAGTAGGGATTTATGTGAGGTCACATTGAAAATATTTTCCTTTGCTTTACAGTTAAGTAAAGTAGGTAAATTCTGTGGTGAGAGTACTTGTATACCAGTGAAAAGACACATTTTGAGGATCTTACTCCATGTCTGCCGTTGCCATCAGGACTTTCAGATGAAGCCCTCTGGGTTGTGTTATACTAAATAGGAGGAATCCTGTTCCAAGATCCACGCGCTTTTGACTAACTCTTGAAATGTATTATAAAGTAAGTTTAAGAGGTTTGCAAAGTTGCCCAAACTTTTGAATAAATTAACTGCAAGGTTATATAATTCTCAGATCAAATTACCTCAGCAGTAGTATAAAGACAAAAAAAAGTGCTGTAGACCTCACTAGTCCCGAACCCAGTAATTTTCATGTTACTGTTTCCAAATTTCAGGTTCCGTATTAAATGTAGCTAGGCTGGAAAATTAATGGAAGTGTGTTTTGTGGTTTGTTGGAGCTAGTATAAGAGTTGGGAGATTCCTTTAACTTAGCCATGTGTTTGCACAGGATCATGGTCATGAGCAACTCCATGACCTCTTTTCATGTGTACTGTTAAGATAATTTCATAGGGGAGAGAGATAACAAGGAGATTTTCCAAGTGTTAGTCTTGTCGTGCACTGAAATCTGTGACCTATTTCATAACATGTTAATTAACAAGGAATAAGTACAAAACAATGCCTGTTTAATGGAAAGGACAACTTAAACTTTAATGGAAAGGAATCACTTGCAAAGTACTAATGACTAAGAAACATAGCACAACATTTCACATACTGCACCTTATTTCACATCCAGCTGGCCTATCAATTATAACCTGTACTCTACAGATGGTGCAATGTATCAGAATTAAGTCAGTCAGTTAGTTTGTTCCCAATTAAGTGCTAATGCTCCCAGTGAAGAATATTACCCCGAGTCTTAGTTAAGTACCTGTCTTCTAATATCCCTTTATGGTCTTATTTTGTCATTTTAAAGAGATGTCCTGTCGTGTA
>NW_009620154.1:82608-111861 GCF_000690535.1 Cariama cristata
CAGAACTTATTCTGGCTTGTTCTTCCAAGTGCTACTTGCGTTACACTCCTTGTTTTTATTAGGAAGTTAGACAGGGAATTTGATATTTCAGAGGGCTGGGAGTAGAGGTATCAGGCAAAATAATCTCAGGTTAAGTAAGAATAAGTTAACACTACGACGTATGTGACTTTGCACCATATATTTAGGTGGATATGTGTACTTGCCATTACTAAATCTGAATGCTTGATAAGACACAGTTTCAGCAAGAAACTAGCGTTACGATGCCAACCACTCCTTTGTGGATTAGAAGCTTAATGAATTTGTCTCCTGAAGCTTACTAGCATTACAGGGCTTGCTTTTTTCAATTACTTACTAGGCAGGTTACTTGAGCCGGTGTTTTCCTTGCTCCATCTATTCTCTTTTACTTGGCGTTACAAGCCATTTCAGGGTTGCCACTAATAGGTTGATATCCAATTCCATTATGCTGCTTTCCAGTTTTAGGTCTTAGTCTTTGGCCAGTTAAAGGCTGGTTAGTTTTCTGACACCTTTCTTCTCTTGCATCTGTATGTCAAGCTGCTGGCAGGTTTGGTCTCTTGATCGAATGGACTTGCTGTCTTCCCCTGTTAGTCTTTAAGGTGACCCTTCATTGAGAGGAAACCCTTTGACAGAATTTGTTTTCTGAAGTGACTCCAGAGATTCCAGGCAATTACATGAGCTTCTGAGTATCTTTATTTAAAAGTTTGAAAGCTATGCTCTTCTAGGGCTGCTTAAATTACCCTTGTGGATTTGTTGCCATGCTGTGGGAATTCTCTCTTACAGCGTGTTCACTGAATCACAATTATTTCTGCAGTGTCTTAGTTATGCAGAGATGTAATAAGAAGTTACCTGTTTCAAAGTGTCTGTTCTGAGCCCTTTCTTGGCTGCCTGCTTTATAATTTCTATAACAGTGAGATGGAAAAATTGCCTTGTATACTTGTTGGCAAAAACATCTCTTTGGTACTTTGGATGCCACCAGGAATTAAAGTTTGATAACTTACTTAACTGAGAATTATTTAAATGTAATAAACTTTTTTACATAATCTCTGACCAAAAACAAAAGGGGAAATGTCAAAAAAAAAAAAAAAAAAAAAGGGGAAAAGTAAAAAAAAAAAAAAAAAAAAAAGGAAAGTATTTTTAAGTATTTTTGTGGATGTGAAAGATGAAATACTGTTTGGGAAAGAAAATTTGTGTGTATCAAGGGAAAATCATCATGTAGTTCTAGTCCCAATATTAAACAGCGATAAAGCATTCTGCGGTAAGTACTAAAATTTATAATGGATCATAATGCATATGGATTCAACATTGATTAGACAAATGGAGCTTTACTTTTTCAGCACAATTTTGTGTGTTCTACAACAATTTAAACTCTGTTAAGGGACTTTTTGATTGTGTTTTTTTATTTGATAGCTTAATATTTCTGACACACATTGCGATTGTAAAAATAGATGCATTGATTTTATTTGCATCAAAATGAAATACCCTCATTTTGAGTTTTCTTACTAAATATTTTTAAAGTAAACCCAGATGATTATACATTATATAAGTATTAAAATTTTTATCTGGCACCTTTTTTACTTTGTTTAGATTTTGTGTTTTGTTGGGTTTTGTTTGTTTTTTTTTTCCTCTCAAAAAAAGTAAATAGCATTATGACCAAATATAGTTGGGCTCCTATTATCTTTTCCATAATTTGTATTTTGGAAGATGTGCTTGCGTGTCTTTCCAACGTACAGTAAGTGAAGTTGCTGACCTAGGGTTTCAAAAGAGAGCTCATAATCTTGCTCACTGTGTGCAACTACGTTTTCAATTTTTGTTATATTATAAATTCATGGAATAAAACCAGTAAAAAATATCTGTTGATTCTTCAGTTAAAACATGAAGCAGTTTCAGAATGCAAATCACATGGAACATTTTAGATAATACTCAAGAAGTGAAAAATACTATTTTTTAATTAAAATATTAATTTCTGATTGTTTTTAAAGTTCTTGAAGTTGAATGGTGGGTTGAATTTCACAGTTTTTTTTAAGTAGCAGCTTTGTCACACATTGTATATGTATTCAAATGTATTTATTTAGACTAGACTAGCTTCTTTTTATTGTATATGCATGCTTTTTATCAAGTCCTCAGATAAATATGTGTGACTCTGTAGACTTTTGAAGGATGTGCTGTATTAGAAAGCTAGTTACGATGCCATAATCGTCCTATCATACAAAAAACAGGAGGTGATGATGAACTTTGTGTAAGGAACGTAATAGTAATTATGTGCCAAGGTACAAGTTATGTATCTTGCAAGCCTGTGTCTTCAACATTTCTTAGTAAGCAAAATGTATTTTTGTAAGCAGTATGGAAAAGGTACTGGTAGAGTAGCAGTAAATAAATTTCCAGTGTCTCGATTTTCTTTATTTCAATAGGACGTTACTCAAATTTCTGTGCAAAAGACTTAATGATTTGACAGGAAAAAAAGCTTGGTATGTTTTTATTCGTTTAAAAGAAGCGAACAAACTTGGTGATAGCTGCTTGCTGTTTAATAGGTAAAAAAAATCAGCTCAGTTAATATTTGAAATAATTAAAATCTATGGAAATGTTTAAATAAATCTAAATAGAGAAAGAAAAATAACAGCTGGAAAATAATTGTCCACATAGCTTTGTATGTAAAATGTTTTCTACCTTGCATCATCTTTAATGTTATATGAGAAGTTAGTCACTTCCTTGGCCATTGGATAAAACTTATTAAGGAGTCATGTCTTAAGTAATATGACAGCCCAAAACCTGGAAATGTGTAATTCTGTCTTTGTGGCTTACTTGTAAACAGTGCGTGGCATAGCATATACCTTGATACTTACTTACACCCTTTATGGCCGCAACATGATGCGTATGCGTGGGTCTGCTAGATAAGGCCTTGGATTTACAGGAGCGCTGTGGCACTGAAGGAGCAGATGGAGTCCAGGGTGGGTATCCCATAGTGGCCGAAGTGGCCCCAGACTCTTACGTTTGGACAAGTGACCACAGCCTTGTTGCAACACGAAGTAGGTATCATGCAGTAAGGTCACTGTAAATGTGTCTGAAACAAACCAACCAACCCATGCTAAAACAGAAAAACCAATTGGGAAAACTGACCAGGACTTTGATTTGGTAGGTCCTGAAGACTGGAAATACTGGTATAAAAGAGTGACGGTGAGTCGTTTTCATCTCAGTTAAGTCAGTTCAAAGAACTCCCCCTCTCAGAAGAGTTGCCTGTGTATCCTGCTTGCATTCAGCGTATGATTTCCATTTTGTTATTTCTCTTACTGGTCTCTCTTGTCCCAGTTGGACTTTTAGCTTTTTCAGGGTAATGTGCAATATTTGTTTCAACTGAGTTTTTGATTTTGTTTTCTAGCAATAGAAAAGTCAGTTAGCAGTACCATATTGTATACTGGGAGCACATGCTGATGACTAAAGCTGGAATTTTCTATTTGGTGTAAGAATATTAGTCACCTGACTCTTTTTCATTTTCTTTGTCATTATCTTAATCTCAGATTTAATTGCTTCTAACGAGACAGCAGAATGAACAAGACAAGGCTTTTGTGTAGACTGTTGGAAAGTGACAGGGGACATTGAATGAAGTGAATCCGTTTCAGTGCTTCTGCCCAAATCCTCAAAGGCCTGCAGAGGGTGAGAGTCTGTAGTTGCCTCCTATTTCTGTCAGGCTAATTGAATTTACAGATCATCAGTTCTTGCATGGAAAGCTCCTCTTCTGGAGCTCCGAGGCATAAAGCTGCATGGGCTCACTGACGAGGGACTGCTCCTGCCTTCTGAGCACAACTGTCAGGTGCTGAGTGGTATGGTAGGCAAATGAGGGGAAATGGGATGCATCTAGCTTAAGCAAGTGAGGAAAAAGATTGGAATCTGTAGTTTTCCTGTAAGGGAATTGAAGTTGAAGGGGAAGAATGGGGGAAAAAATACTCTGGGATTTTTAAACTTTTTTTTTAATAGTAGTGGTTCGCAAGCAAGCACTGAAAGGAACATGGAGAAATGATAACCAAAAGATATTTCCTGTACGTTGATTCTGTATTTTACTGGTGCATGTGTTTTCTGCTAAAATTCCATTTATTAATCCTTTGCAAGGAATCAGTACATTTTACGTAACTAAGTTACTTTGATACCTCATTGAAACTCGTTAGGATTTAACGATTGTGAATTCTGCAACTTTCTAGACACTTGCCTTTTTATTAATGCTGTAGAAATAAAGGAAGTTTTGAGCAGTTGTAGATGGTTCAGACTTGGGAATATGTAAGTTACAGTTTGGAAAAATAATGAAATATTTGTGAATTGATATTTTAGTGCAAAAAGTATTAGATTAAACATAAAATACAGATTAATACAGAAAATTATGTTTAATGGAAAACTGAATCTTCTTCAGCATAAGATTCAGTTTAAATGCTTAAAATGCAAATATACAAGTTCTCGGCAATAAACATTGGAAATGTAGATTCTTAAGTTTGTGTTAAATATTACAATTATTACTAAATAACTGTAAATAATAATAATGGTGAGTATTACCGTAAAGGATCTGTAAAATTGCTATAAGTGAAGTAGTTATTAAGTAATTTATAATATTCTGTAAAAACTGAAAAGCAAAAGGACTAGAACAAGAAAACCCTAACCCTCAAAATGAGGCTTGAGTGAAAAAATTAACTAATGTATTATAATTGGAAACAATGGTTTATGTTGCATTTATTGATTTGAAAAGAATGGGCAAAAAATGAAGAAGAAAATAGCTTTACTCCTGTAGGCCCTTAGAAGAGGATAAGTTGAATAAGGAGAATTGAATTTATTATCCGTGTTAAAAAAGTTCCTCTTTTAACATTCATGTCTCACAGACAAGGCTGGTGCAGTGAATCATTCCCTGTTCACATGGAGATACCTTTACCATGCGCATATTGTTTGGAAATATGTCTAACCCCATTAAGTGGAATTGGTAGTGGGCCATCATCCATCTTCTGATAAACCGCATAGAGCAAGAGCGTAGACTGTGATAATACGGCGTATAACCATGTCAAGTCAAATAGCTGTTTATATCTGACTAATGACTGGGGTGGAGATAGAAGTTGTATTTCTTTTTCCAGAGGAACCTCTGATAAGAGTAGAAATGTCCTTCACAGTCCCTGCTTTGTCCTTTAGCCACTCGCCCTCCCTAGCCAGTTCTGGTAATTAAGATGGGACCATTAAACATGTTCTTATCCATAAGGCTAAAGGCAGGGAAACTGCCTGATAATGGAATCAATAAGAAGGATCTTTCAATGCTTCTTTTCAGCAAATCTCTAGGACAGTGGAAACATGGCTGAAGCTGAAATCCAGGGGCAGGACCTGTATAATATTCTGTATTTCAAATAGTTTCTATTACTAATAAACAAACAAGCAAAAGCCTAATAATAACTTTCAGTGGTTCTGGGACATATAAAGTGACTGAAATTGATTTGAGGCAAACATTATGCTCTGATAAATCTTGCTTTCCCCTTCTTCCCCCGCCCCTGCCCCAAGTTGTGTACAGACATGCCACTAGTGTCAGCGGTTTGGTATATGCTGCATAAATGGGAGAGAAAATTGATGATGAGGCTGTTGTGTTCATTGAAAAGAATGTTTTTCAGACTCAGTTTTGTGAGCAGTAATCATCCTCATTCTTGTCTAATAAACATATTTAACAACTAAGAACGACAATTGTCCTGAATTTTCACACTTGCTGCTGAGACAGGAGCTGAGGCTTTGAGCAATCTGGTGTAGTGGAAGGTGTCCCTTCCCATGGCAGGGAGGTTAGAACTACGTCATCTTTAAGGTCCCTTCAACCCAAACCATTCTATGATTCTATGAGCACGTAGGTGGTGGTGGTGTTAGTGTTACTCCTCATGTTCTTCCTTGTTGGAGATCCTGATGTTGCTGTGTACCATTGAAAGCTTACCTCCATGTGCTCATTTTGCTGACCTTAAGACTTAAATAATATTTCTTTTCTAGGACTTAAGAGAGGCTTAATTAATATGATTTCCCTTTCTGGACACTCTTGAAGCCATGTCTGGAGCATTGTGTCCAGTTTGGGCCTTCCAGAACAAGAAGAGTATTGAGTGGAGGCTGGAGCAAGTGATGTACTAGCAGAGAACTGATGAGCACTGCTGTCAGTCACTACCTAAAGAGATGAGAGAGAAGGCAGTAGGAGCCAGGGTCTTCTCAGAGGTGCACGGCAAAAGAACAAGAAACAATGGTTGCAAGTGGCACCAGGGGAAATGCCTGTTGGAAACTGGGAAGGGAGGAGGGGGAATACCTTTGCAATGGGAGTGGTTTACTACTGGGACAGGTTTTGCAGAGAAATTGTGGGCCTTCTGGAGTTGCAGATAGTGAAAGCATGACCAGACAAGGCCGTGAGAAACCTTACCTCATTTTGAAGGTAGCTCCAATTTGAGCAAGAGATACGGGTAATTGACCTCCAGAGATCTATCCTTTTGACCTCAATTATTCTGCAATTCTGTTTGTCCTGCTAGGGTTTACAAATACGCATACAGATCTGTGTATTTGTTTTAGTAGAGAGGCTGAGCTTTTGAGCCCATATTCAGTACCTGAAAGTTGTAGGACAAGCAATAAAAAAATTATGGTGATGTAGGTACTCTGTGAGGCAGTTTTATTATTAAAGTGTTTACCCTAGATACTTCCTTCACATTCAGTATAAAGCTTTACACTGTGTTTCAGTGGCAGCTGGATTATTTACTTTTCAATTTGCAATGCATTTTTAATGATTGCACAAAACATAAAGTATTTGAGTAGATGAGTTGATTTTCATAAGTAGAATTAATAACCTGAAATAAGTTTTTATAATTAGTGTCATATTAAGAATGTAACCCTGAAGTGATTAATCTTGGAAGGAGGAAGTTGAGGGACATTTTCCTTGAGCAAAAATCATAAACTAATGTATTTCCTGTTCATCTCCTAGCCAAAACATAATATGGACAGGAGCTGCTCAAGCTTCTTCATTCTATTTCCCATGTTGTTCTAACTCTTCAGACCCTTTGGGAAGGAACAGTCCCCAGGGGAAGAAAAAAAAAAAATTATCTTTCAGCAAACCCATGCCCATCTGTTTACTATTTTGAGATTGTGAGAAAGATACACTTGCAATGATAATTTCCATGATTTAGATATTTATGCAGTGCACTCAGTTATAGTTCATGCTGTATATGCTCTCCAAAGCTATTAAATGAAATAGTCTCTCAGCTGTTGGATGGAGGTGTGAGGTGTGTCTATTTGGATTGATTAGTGAGCAATTGAACAAAAAACCTCTTTTTACATTGATCTGGAATTTTATTACCAAAATGATGCTTAGGATTTTTTATCCAGACTGATTTTGAAGAGGGGCAGAAAGAAGACACAGTGGCTTGAATTTATCTGTCTGTTAATACAGATGGTGATCTTGAGTGTGTGAAAGCCCAGGGTGAGAAGCAGTGTTGGTAACAGGTTGGGTTCTTCTACCAGCAGAACCAGTTCTTCACAAAGCCTCTGTTCCCTCATCCTTTAAAACTGTCGCATCCTGTTGGATTTGACCTTTATTTTGTGTGGTAACGCATTCCTCTTCCGTTTTGCAGTGTCAGGGATTCCTTAGTTTTTCTCAAAGGGTTGCTTTACTCTCTTTGAGAGGAGAGAAGAATTCAGCAACCAACAGTATTTTCATTCCCAAAACTGACAGTCATCGGCTGAAACCATCAAAACCTCCTTAAATTCAGAATGGAAAAGTGTCTGTTTTTCTTGCTTGCAATGAAGTGAGCGTTCTAGTGATAGTATAATAAGTAGTAGGCTGAGTTATATCATGAATGTAAAACAAAACTAGATTTGGTGAGACAAAAATACGATTTAAACAGCTGCTTGAAGTGAAAATAGATGATCCTGGGAAATCACTAGGAAACAGCATATAGTACTAATAATGTCAACGTTGTTATTTTCACTTTTCTGACATGTCAGCATGTTGTTTGCAGCATTTTTCAGAATAATAGAATTTATTCAAGCAATTTATCCTTAATGTGTGTAGTATAAATAGTTTATGTTGTGCTTATATATCATATTAACAATATTTGATTTGTGCTCTCTTTACAAATTGGAAACATTGATTTTTCTCTATTTCACATTTGCGTTTAGGCTAGTACTTTCAGTTCCCATTTTGGGTTCTGCACTTTGAAATAAGTCGATTTGTCATAAAATTATGCTCTTTCATGAGAGAGTCTACAAGTGCCATATTACTTTTTTTAAACATTGCTTGCCTTTCCTTTGGAACCAGTTAATGCATTTAAGTTTAAACTTGCTCTGTGAAGAGGACTACTAGGGTTCTTCCCCTTATTCAGAACACAAGCCTACTAGTCTTGACCTCAGGTGATACTCATCCTGGGCTGTTACTGCTTTAATTCTTTTCTTTCTTGCTTCTACTTTGTTCCAACTGTGACAAAATGGCCCAAGTCTCAGTCTCTGGAGATGACCATCAAAAGTTTCTATGCACCTGCTGATAGCAAAGGAACTTTTGTGTGTGTAGAACCTTTAGCTTGATTTTTTTGAAGTTCTCTGGTTTAATTTCCCATTCTTAATTTATCCACTAGCAAAACTTACTTGAATGTATTCATTAGTTCCCGCTTAAACGTTTTTGAGGTGCCTTGGGAATCAGTCTGTGGATCTAACAGTCCCACCACATACCCTTTTTTCTTATTTTCATGACTCGGACATAGCCTCTAGATTTTGTTGTTCCTAGCCTGTGATGAAGTTTTAAGGACTGAAGAAGTTACTCAAAACCCTGATTAAGACTTGCCTCTCAAAATAGAATATTTCAAGACTTGGTAATTGTAGGGAGAATCTGTAGGTATATAGGTCCTTGACTTTATTTTATCTCATTTTCCTGTAGAATGAGGTAGTCATTTAAAAAAAAAAAAAAAAAAAATTAGGCTGCCAATTCCATCTCCTTTATTTAGGTGTCCTGAATTCTTATATTTACTTAACATCAGAACAAATAATTTTTTTGACTGCAAAGATCTAGAAATCCTTGGCTAGAGTTGCATGCAGGTGTTTTGCGTCATTCTTTATGTATACATATATGGAAGTGGATTTACTTTGTTGTTCAGATGTTTGTGTACTTTTTGGGGAGCAAATGAATTTTGAGCAGTAAAAGACTGTTTAGGAAAACTCCATAGCTTTGTAATGATTGCTTCCAACATTTCGCAAAGCAAAAATGGATGGCTGCTAGTACGTACCTGCAAAGGTACGTGAATGGATAGGCAGATGTATGATTTGCATCAAGTAGATGTCTTTCCATTAATTCAACTTCATTGTGATCTTACAAAGATTGAAGGCTTTTAGTTCAGCATGCTACAAGAGTGATAAATCTGAGTTAGACCTACCTTTTTAGTCACTTGGGATTAAACCTTTTGGTGAAGAGATCCATTAACGTGTTTTAAATCTATTGATTCATAGTAGAAAGGCACAATTTAAACTCAGAAGTCACTGAGTGAACTTTCCATTAAGTTAGGGAGACTGTGGTCACAGCTCATTTGATCTTTATGAAGTAGAAAATGTGATGTAGACCACACTGGCATTCTATTAGAGGAAATCATGCATTTAACCATGTAGCAAAATACTGTAGCCAATTACATGAACATACACCTATTTTACACGTGGCTGATCTTCTGAGCATAAAGTATTAACAATGCACATGCTATCTTGTTTTAAGGACTATTTACTTTTTAAGCCAGTGATATGGAGTAAAGTTTAGAGAAAGAAATTAATTAATTTGTGATTATTATCAAAGTTTTCTAACTGGAAATCGGTCTCCCATAGAAATGTGTGGATGTTCTTCGCCTGACATCAACAAAGACTAATTATATAAGCCTGTTTTATGAAATGGTATCATCTGAAACTACATTTAGAAAAGAAAGAAAAATGTTCAGCATCAAAATTAATTTCTTAAAACTACTGTATTTTAAAAACAACTTTATTAGAGGATATAAAAATATGTTCTGATTTATAGTTCGACTTTTTTTCTACTTCAGGGTGTAGATGAAGCTATCTTTACATTTCACAACATCTTTTCTTAAAAAGTAATAGAGTGACCTTGCTCTTAGCATTAGATGTTTATGGTGTGATCTCACAGTTCAGTAGGCTGGTGGTTGACTTGCTTAATGTTAATATGCCTTTTGAAGTAGACTTGTTTATATAAATAAATGTATTCACATGCACATGTGCACAGGCGTTTTAAAAAAAAAGCCTTTATATGGTTTAGTCACAGTAGACACTTTCTTACTGTCAAGAAGGTAAGTGACACTTTGAAAGTTGATATGAAAGTTGAGAGCTAAACTTCTATGTTAAAATGTTGTGGGTGTCATTTGAGGGTAGCTATGTGTCTATTCTCGAGTTATTTTTTTTCCATTCCAGTTCAGATGTCCCCACGCCTGCTGTATAGGCTCTGAGCATTCTGAATGGCAGAAATATCCGCCCCCCCCGCCCCCCCCCCATCTTTTGGCCTTTATGGTAAAATGCTATTGGGAGGAATGAAAATCTTTACAATGTAGTTCATATTGACACAAACTCTCTTCAACAGTAGTTTTGAGTTACTCTGTTGCCAGAAATAAATTATCGGCTGGGGAGTTACAACCTCTGTCATTATGGGCTCATTGCATGTATTGGCAGTGCACAACGGAATGGCCATATGAAGAGTAACACGTTGTATACCAACATGTCCTTTCCTGTGCAAAACATTCTGTGAATATCGAGGTGATTTGTACAAGAATTTTGCAGAGAACGCCAAAGCTAAGTCAAAGTAAGTTTAACATCCCTATCTGGCTTTACTTTCTTGCAAATGGACACAGCTATATATTCCAATGCAAATTACTCTCTTTATTATAGCCATTGTTTACAGTGCAATTTTTCTGAAGCTCTGCTATGTGGTCCATTAGTCACGATTTTTCCAGAGAGGTTTCTGGATCTTGAAGATGTCTACACTGAGGAAATGGCAGAACTCTACATTCTAGGTAGCCAGCATGTTCTTAAAATGTGACATTAGCCTGACAATACTGCACCTGATTTCGGTGGCAGGAAAAGGTACTTTTGAAAGGTATAATGCATGTGTCTTTATAGTTCTATTGCAAGATCATAATTGACAATGTGTAAAATAAATTTCCTAACCATATCTGAATCTGAAAAGAGTTCCAGGGATTAGTCTTTCATCCAAGATAATTCTTTTCATAGAATTAACAAAGCAACTTTTAAGTTCTATTTTTAAAGGACTGGCCTCAAATGTATGGTTTATTTTAGTGGGATTTTTCAGAGTGGTAGTTAAATATGTACTATTAAATATTACTGAAATAAAAAGAGAAAGAAAGAAAAAATGCAACTTGTAACCCAGTTCTCCACTATGGAATGAACTTGGGGAGCAAACTTGAAGTCATTGAATTTTGGCAATAAAGTTGCGTGGTTATACAAGATTGCATTCCTCCCAGCAGCTCAAGACAGATCTATCTACCTACCCTACAGACTGGAACGATAAAGGGAAGCATCAACTACATTGGAAGTGAAAGAAATTACATCTTAAAGTTGCATATGAAACTCAGTGGGTGAAGAACTGAAAAACTGTTACCAAAGACACAGTGGTGGGAGTGTGTGTACGTAGACGCTTACGTATGCATCCACACATACACCTATATATAATCTTCCCCTTAAACTGTGCTATAATTTCTTTTCCTCTAATGGAGTTTTTGTTTGTTTTATGCACTCAGTGCTGGTAAGACAAAGAGTAGAGTCCTGGATGTTGAACGCACTTGGAGAAGGTACTTTGCATTGGTTTTCCCCATTACTATTTTCAAGGAAAGGTTTGTGCTAGATCTGTTAGTTTTAAGATCTGTAGATCTTTGAACCTGTGCCATGTTACTTCTGACACCATGAAGTAGAAAGCTAACATGGATATACTCAGATGATACCATGATGAAAAATGCATGTAAGTCCCGTTCAGGCCAGTATTTTTTTGTGCTTCTTTATGCAGATTTTATCATGAAAATTTGCATTATACTGATAAAAGAAAGTGCACTATACTCAATTATGATCAGTATATTTTCTTTACCATGCATAGATATCCATGTGAGTAATTGTGTGTGTGTTTACATACAAAATGGGTATTTTCATGTACCTACAAGAGACTTGGGTGTACATAAACAGGAGACACTATGCAAAGTCAGCAGCGGTTATATTTTCATCATTTCTAGGAAGACCTTTTTAATTGGCTAGCTAGAGGATGTGTTTCCATCGCTGAGCAATGAATGAACTTGAAGATGACCTAGAGTAAAAGAAAAGATGGATTAAAGTAACCAGAATGAGATGGTGGTTGCGTATTTGTGAATGCACATGCTTCCCTCTTCTGCTGCCGCCTGACCAATGTGACGTCTCGTAAGAAAGTAATTACAGATAGTTCTAATCCCATATTCCGAAATGTCAAGGCAGGGATTAGTCCAGCTAGTAGTTTTCTCACAAAGTTTTCTATAAATACTCTGCATCAAGTCTGCTGGAATCTCCATTTTTGTACGGTGGTTGGTACTAAGTGAGGGTTTGATACCAGTCGGTGTTACTGGACAGTCTCAAAGGATAAAAATAAACATTTTAACTACACGGTATCTGATAAAATACTTTCACATTGTGTTCAACTTTTACAGTTCAGCTTTAGAAGTATAATGAAAAGTAGTCAATAGTAGACATAACCTAACAAAATACAAATTCATACCCATTTAATTTCAGGAGAGAGATGGTATAAATCTATTTAGATTATATTCATTTTCTTACAGAAACATGAAGAGATCCAGTATTCTCCACAATCTTGTCATATGAGTACTTACCTAGGTGTCACAGATTACAGATTTCAATCTAATCTGTCTTAACAGCATCCCTTGTTTCCTCAGGCAGATTGCTTGATTGCTGTGTCACAGTTCTCCACCTGGAGAAGAGAAATCAGAGTGATGCTTTGCCTCTACAGTCAGGGCAGGACTGTCTTAAATTACTAAGGTGGTGTGGTGTGCTGACATAGGGACTTTGATCTTGGTTAGAGCATCTTGGTCTTGATAAAATACAAATGCTAATCATCTTGATGAAAGTTACATGAGACATAGCACTAACAGTAAGTGGATTTTTACTGATCAGATTATAGTAAGACTTGCTGTCACAGATAGTATAGAGTAAATTGGCAATTAATAAATACAAGTTGATACTGGGAAGGAATAATGCAGAGAAATGCTTTGTTATGGGGGGGGAAAAAAGAAGCAAATCTTGTATTTAAAACTGCATGGAACAGAAATAAAAGTACAAACAAATGTGCTCTGTGAAACTGTGTGCAGATTGTTGGGTTATTTTTTTGCGAAGCTAAGGGCAAAGTAGAAATTCTTGTGTCTGCCCTACTGTACCCTGTTCACCCTGAAGTGGATAGAAAAGGTGATCTTCTGATTCACTGCAGTCTCTCAGTTGTCTGACTTCACAAATTTTCTCCTACTTTGACCTGCAAAGTGGCTTAGTTGTTTTTCTTGCTGCTTTTTTTATTTCCTCCAAAACTTGAAACAGAGTTGTTTAGAAAGACACAGGCGAGGTTCTCGTGCTTCTTGCTTCTGCTTTGGGTAGTTGGGTACTGAACTTAGATGACTAAGCAATTATGAGGTGTTTTTTTCTTTCTTTCTGTCTTTTTTTATTTTGGAAAAAGAAAGTTGGAAAAATATGACCTTTTCTTTTAGCTTTATGGGTGAATTAAATGCTAGCACTTAGGATCAGGAAAACTTGGAGAGAAACTATAAAAACAGCTTAGTATCCAAACTCCTGCCTTGTGATAAATAAATTTTAAGATACTGAATGTGTTGAAGAATGCTTTATAAAGGAATGAATAGCAGTCTATGGCTAAATTTAGTTTTCTGATCAAGAAAGTAGAACTTTGTTCCAAAAAAAGGGAGTAACTATTGCCTGAAGAAGTGAGTAGCGCACACATATACTGAGCACTGACACAGGGCAGACTCTACCTGGGTCGTTTCAGGCTGAGAAGATGCTTTGGATGAAAGGTTGCTTATCCCACCTCCTGAGAGGTAAGTCTACATGTACAGTTCTTGTATTTATTTGGAGCTTTGAAGTGGATCAGCAAAACATGTACACGCAGTACTCCAGAGTCCATCGTTACTTACAGTGAAGTATGAAAATCTATCTCTGACAGAGGTCAAACATCTTGGTACAAGCCAGATAGAGTAATCAAACTCATTTGCATATTGAGTAGCAGCCAGTGAGTTCTGATTATTCTTAGAAAAGTCCTCAGGTTCCAATTTACTACAGCTTATAGTAAGCTTTCTTCAGTATAGAAAAATAAATCTTTTTTTGGTTTGTTTGGCTTGATGGGAAGGGTGCTTTTTGTTGGGTGGTTTGGGGTTTTTTTAATGGCTTTTTTTTCCCAAATGCTAAATTGTTATCCATGTATCCGTGAAGTATAGCCAAACTTGATAGTTCTTTTGAATCATTAATTTGTGATCACATAGAAACACTTTTGATTACTGATGGAAATAGTGTCTGGATTCTTATCTTCAAAGACATTGTTTTATGCACCTTTATTCTTATAGGAAATGGTAATGCTCAAGTTTACTAGTAAAACTCACCTTCAGTACAGTTCTTTTTCTGATCTATGCATTCATTAATAAAGAATCCCTGCTGTTGTTGGCTCCAGCACAACTTAATTAATTACTGTTTGAAATATGGATGTGGTAAATGATCCAACTTAGTGAAACAGGAGAACAGCTGTTACCTTCTTTTTATGTATGAAGTCACTGGCTTTTCTCCTTATTTGTGTATGCCATCCCCTTTTTCATCTTATGACAATAATTCCATAAATTCTGGACTCAGAAACCCTGATCCCTGTTTTGTTTTCCCACTGTGTCATCTTGTTCTTCTCTGTACTCACCGTTTTATCATCTCATCATACAGCCATCCGTTATTGTCTCTCTCTCTTTTCTTTGTCATAGATTTTGAGAATCCTGATATCCTTTTTCTTTCCAGTTTGTTTCTTCGGTCATTCTGCATTCCTGAAAGCCAAGTAAGTTGTTTGCTACTATGCTGGAGAAACTACTACTTTTGCCATCTTTCCTTGTCATGTGTTTTTCTAGCAGCACAAGCGTACCTGGTTTCTCAAAACAACAATATGGAATTCATTAAAAGTTTTTCCTAAATATTTCCATTTTCTTTATTAGTCCTGCTGTCATTTTCTCTGGTCAATTACTGAACTAGATTTTTGGTTTTTTTTGCTTCCCTATCTACTTTTTTTCCCCTTCCTTCTTTCTTTTTTCTTTTTCCTGTCTGGAAGAGACACTGACAGCTAGTTTTTAAAGAACACCTCACATGACTGCAGGGTTTCCTGTCAGCTGCAGGCAGCAGCATTTCTGTGCAGTCAAGTGCTGTAGAGAGGGAAGGGGGGAGAGACCTGCCCCCCCAAACTCTATCAGTGACAATATCCTCAGTATCTTTCCCATGAATATCCTGGCACCTTAAGCTGTGGTGTTCTCTCACTTGATTTCTTTTGTACTCAGAGGTTTTTTTTTTCCCGGATTTTTATCTTTGAAGCTTGCTTGGTTTGTTAAGCACTGCTGTAATTGGCCCTGCCCTATGATCTCCAGAGGTTCCTTCTAACTTCGACCATTCTGTGATTCTGTGAAGTACAAGAGAAACAATAATGGAGAGCAAAGAAATGAGTGTGGAAAACACTGTGTGTTCACTGAAAGAAATATCATGCATTGTAGAAGCAATTTAACCTACTTACCTCAGCACAGATGTAAATCCCAATTGCAGTGTGTCAGAGACACTGTAACATCCAGCAGGATAGAACTTGTTATTTGGCTTTATTGTAGAATAAATGATGTAAGTAATTTATTTGTTCTGTTAGTTGTATGACGTACCATTTTGGATATGCTTTGGCAAGATAGTTTTAATTATTTTAAGGGAAAGACTAAAGTGAAAGAATGTGTCCACAAATGTAAGCACAACTTACATCCTTGACATGACTCTTATGTATGAAGACATCTTTTATTTTGTTATTTCCAGAGAGGTTTTATGATTTCAGAACTAAATAGCCAGGGAGGACTTAGGAGTATTTATAGTATGTAGGACTAGAGACCTCTAAAAATATACTACATTTGTTTATGCTTTTATAAATACGGAATGAAAAAAAATTTACAGTCTCCATTTTAGAGACAGAAACCAGGAATATTTCATGAAAAAAGGTATTTATGAAATTATTGAAACGAAAAGAGATCATGAGGCAGGGGAAATACTGAAAACATCATAAATCTAAGACTATTTCATTTTAACGAGTGTGATTTTCTTCCTCAGACTACCATTATGGAATCAGACATATACTTTTAAGAGCAAGCAAGTCTTGAAGCTATTTCCTTTTTGAAATGAGATATTGAATTACAAAAAAGACTTTATTTTCTTTATAGAAGTAGATGGAAGTCCCTTTATTTCACTTATATTTGATTCTGATTATCCTGGGCCACAGAGTAGGGACTAGGGGAAAAGGAGTGGGAAGAAGAAAAGAATAGAGATAGAATTTTTCATTGTCCAAAAAAGTATTTTCTTCTATCCCTAAGAACACCCTCGTACTTAGAGGAGTGAATAATGATTTGTCAGTCTTTTTAAATGTATCGCACTGAAAAGCTCCTGGAAAGGTTGCCTGTTGGATTCAGTCTACTTATTGGAAAGATTTGTAAGGGAATGGTATCGATTGCTGGTTTTTCTGTAGATGTTTGGGGTCAGCTATTTAAAGGCATGATAGAAATTTTAAAAAGTCAAATTATATAATGTATTATTAACACCAATTGCTTATCGTTATACCTTATAATAAGTGTCCCTTTTCTAGTTGCTGTCCTGGTAACTTCTTTTAATGCCTTCCCACTGTCTCTTCCACTTCTTTCTTCTTTTTGTCACTTATAAAAGCAGTAGATTCAAAACCGCGCATGACTGGGCTATAAATGTTTATCAACTCTAGTTTAAGTGTTCTCCACATAGCAGTACCTCTTTCCTAGTCTGTTCTGTAATTTATTTTTTTAAGACACTGTCTTTATTTTCCCTACTTTCTCTAATGTCTGATCTATTTTGTGCATTGTGAGCCTGACCTGAGAGGCTCCCACATGCACACCTAAGGTATAATGCGGTGCCGAAGGGGGTACCTGAGCTAGCCCAGACTGGGCATTTATACCCAGAGGGAGATGGGCAGAGCTGAGGTCCTGGGAGAACGACGGCTGTGTTTGCCTGGCACTGGCTGGTTCAGGTGTGTCAGTGCCACTTCTAACCCTGAGCTGGTTTGCTTAGTCGTTCTCACTGCACTGCAAGGATATAACTTGATAATGGTGTGGAATTGGGGGGGGAAATTCCAAATGGAAGTTGAGTTGTGGAGTCCGTGTTTGGGAACAGCAGACATAGTCTTTTAAAGAAACATTATCAGTCGTCTTAACAGCTGGTGGGCTCAGCTTTCCAGAATAACCTGTATTTTGTATAGAGCATTGCAAGAGAAGATTGAAGTAGGAATTTAAAGGAGAAAATGAAGGAAGGGACTATATGTTGAGAGGATCATTCTCTCTTGAGATGATCAATAGTTTGGGAGGGAGAATTGTGAGCTAATTCCAGTGGTGATCTTCCGTCAGGTTTCGTTCACCTTTTTTGACTGTCTTGCATGGTTATTGATCATTGGTTCAATTCAGAAGCTTTTGTTAATGCTTGCTCTGTTCTGCCAATGACAAAATAGGCACAGGGAATAGGGCCAATGTTAACAGCTTACACAGTTTAATGGTGTGTTTGTCAAAACTTGCAGATAGGTTGTAGAGTTCACCATAGTTCTAGGCATGCAAACCTCTGTATTTTTCAGATGTTGATTGCGATTAATTTTTGGAGGCAATCTGAAGATTGGATCTGTGTGGGTTTTTTTATGGTTACAGCATATGCAGTATGTGTAGCACAGCTTTTGTTGCTAGCAGAGGTGTAGTATATCGAGGTCTTGTCCAAGTTTAGAGTAGAATAGAACAGAACATTTCAGTCGGAAGGGACCTACAACAACCATCTAGTCCAACTGCCTGACCAATTCAGGGCTGTCCAATTTAAAGCATGTTGTTAAGGGCACTGTTGAAATGCCTCTTAAACGCTGTCAGGCTTGGACATTGACCACCTCTCTAGGGAACCTGTTCCAGTGTTTGACCGCCCTCTTGGTAAAGGAATGCTTCCTAATGTTCAGTTTAAACCTGCACTGGCACAGCTTTGAGCCATTCCCACATGTCCTGTCGCTGGATACCAGGGAGAAGAGATTGGTACCCCCCTCTCCTCGTCCCCGCCTCAGGAAGCTGCAGAGAGCAATGAGGTCACCCCTCAGCCTCCTTCTCTCCAAACCAGACAAGCCCAAAGTCCTCAGCTGCTCCTCACGGGCCGTGCCTGCCAGCCCTTCACCGGCTTGGTTGCCCTCCTCTGGATGCATTTAAGGACACCTTCAGGTCCTTCTTAAACTGTGGGGCCCAGAACTGCACACAGTACTCAAGGTGAGGCCACACCAACGCTGAATAGAGTGGGATGATCCCCTCTATTGCCCGGCTGGATGTACTGTTTGTTGCACCTCAGGATGGGGTTTGCCCTCTTGGCTACCAGGGCTCACTGCTGGCCCCTGTTGAGCCTGCTGCCGACCAGCAGCCTCAAATTCCTTTCTGCAGGGCTGCTCTTCAGCCACTCCTCTCCCCGTTTACACTTGTGCCTGGCTTTACTCCCTCCTAGGTACAGAATCTGGCATTTTACCGTGTTAAATTTCATCCCACTAATCATTGCTCAATGCTCCAGTCTATCCAGATCCCTCTGCTAGGCCTCTTGACCCTCAAGAGAGTCACCAACACTTCCCAGTTCAATATCATCTGCAAAGTTGCTAATGATATGTTCAACTCCTGCATACAGATCACTGATAAATATATTGAACAGAACTGACCCTAGAACTGGCCCCTGAGGAACACCACTGGTGACTGGTTGCCAGCCAGCTGTAGCCCCATTCAGTACAACTCTTTGAGCCCTGCCCTTCAGCCAGTTCTTCACCCAGCACACTGTAAACCCACTCATCCCACAGTTGGACAACTTGTCCAGAAGGATGCTGTGAGGGACAGAATCAAAAGCCTGACTAAAATCCAGAAAAGCTACATCCACTGCCTTTCCTTCACCCGTGGGGCAGGTGACCCTGTCATGGGAGGATATCAAATTAGTTGAACAGAACTTTCCCTTTGTGAACCCGTGTTGACTCTGCCTGATGATTACTTTATTCTTTAAGTGCTTTTCAATAGTAGGCAGTATGTCTTCTCCATAACTTTTCCAGGAGCTGAGGTTAGGCTGAACAGGTCTGTAGTTCCCTGCATCTTCCCTCACGCCCTTTTTGTAACTTGGAATAACACTGGCCAGCTTCCAGTCAGCAGGGACCTCCCCAGACCCCCAAGACCTGTGGTAGATGATGGAGAGGGCTCCTGCTGTAACATCCGCTAGCTCCTTCAGAACTCTGGGTGAATCCCTTCAAGCCCTGTGGACTTGTAAACATGTTTGTTTACTTGCTTTAATACACATTTTTCTCAGAATGTTTTGTGAGCTAAGAATTATACTGATGAACTGTATGATGAGCAGAAAATAGATACAGCCAAGGAGAGGCATGAATTCCAGGAAAACTGAGCTTAGTATTCATCTCCAAGATTTCTTCTTATTTGCCACCTGTACTGAAGACACTAGAGCTTTAATCTTTAAGTCAAGTGTGATTTCTAATTGTAATTTAAGTAACAAAAAACAAGTACAGATTTTTTTCCACCTGTTATATGGTCCACTACTTTGTACATGTTTTGACAGTTTTATTATTTCCAAAGAGACACTATTTTAGTTTGACCCAGGCAGATGAAGTCATGGCTCTATCACAGGGCTGTAAGATAACACACGAGGTTTGTTGTTTTTGGTTTTTTTTTTTTTTTAGGGTTTTGCTTGTTCTGGCTGAAGATCTTACATGTGTTATTGCCCCTTTATCAGAAATGACCACTCTGATACCCAGATCATCAGAATGGTACCTGCATTTATGTTGTGAATTCTGCAAATCCATATGCATCGCCAGTCAAAACAGACAATTTTTCTGTGGGAAAGAACTACTAAGGTTATGTCAGGATAATATGTTCAGATATCCACAGATCTGTTTGCCTAATACAGGCAAAATCCACATGGAAAAAAAGGGGCATCACGAGTAGAGATTGTGTAACTCTATCAGGTAGTAATTTATTTTTTGTCGACATTTGGATATCGGAGTTTTGGATTAACTGTAAAAGTACAGGCAATGCCTTGTATACTACTGTTGTTATCCGTAGGGTAACAAATTACAGTGAGGACAGTTAATTAACACTGTCATCTGCTACAGTGTAGGCAATGGTACACTAGAGAAGGAAAAATAGTGTTTGTGTATGACAAAAAGTAGGAAAAGTCTGTTTTTTGCTAGGTACCACAATGATGCGTGGACAGTATCTCCTCAGTTTTGTATACTGACAGAACCCACAGTGCTAGTAGCGAATTACCTTAAAGTTTTGCTATTTTTTTTTTGTTTCCTTCCCCCACCCCACAGCTTATAGAAAACCAGTATGTCGTGAAATTCCAGCTGAATTTTTCCCAAATAAAAATGCCGTAGACTCAAGGATCAAAACTGTACAATTCATTGCAACCTTTTCTGATATATTCAGATATATATACTTCAGAATATTTGAAACTATGTATTCCCCAAGCCCCAAGGCTTTTTTTTTTGATTGAAGAATGCTAGCATGGCTTTGGGAGACTGACAAAAATTTCTAGAAGTCAGTTGGTTTGACTGGTTCTTAATAAAGCACTTAAAGCTTTTTCTTTTGTTTGAGATGGGAAAAAGTGTATTTTGAAACACAATTTCTTGTGGTCTGTATTATGATTAAATTTCTGTCTTTATTCACTTGAAAACTTAAAAAAAAATAAAGTAAAAATTTTCATGCTTATTGGAGTCTCAGCTGAGAAGGTAAACATCATTCAGGGGGATTTACTCTTTCGTCCTAGAGCTGGTCTTTCTGATCAGGGCAGAGAGATTTCAGTATGTCAGTGGAGATGAGTTTTATGGATGAAAGGAGGTCTGGTGCCCAGAATTACAGAGTCTTTGTTGAAAATTAGTTCACTGTCCATCCAATGTCCCACAGGTGACTAGTTGGGGGGAAAAAAAGGGAGGAGGGGAAAGGAGTATTCTAAATATGCATTCCTGATGTAAGGAGAAATTTAGTGATCTGGGTACTTGTGTGACTAAAGCAGGGAGATTTCTTCTGCCTGGAATAATTTTGAAGAGCCACTTGTCTGCATTTATTTTGGAGAATCTTGGACATGTTGTGTGGCATCTTATGTTATCTAACATAGGGTTAACCAAACCGCCTACAGTAGGATGCAGTTGTAATAGAATGTGATTGTAGGACAAGTTTGGAGTTTTTAAATGGGTATAATAAACAGATTACTTGAGTTGTGATGAAACTGACTCCTTTGTATTGAGCACAGCAAGCTCAGATTTCAAGAGATTTGTTTTTTTAATCAAGTGCCTTACAATTCCTATACTACTAATAAAAAAACCCCCAACCCTCCAAAGAGGAGAGGTTAAAAAAGAAAAGTAAATAAAATTGGAATAATATAATTAAGTTTTGACCCCTTAAATTGCTAACCTTCAAAGCTAATGCTGGAGAAGCACAATATTATTAGCAATAAAAAGAATTTGCTTTGTCCTTTTAAAATTACCATAAACCGATTGAGTGAGATGGAATGATGTTAATATTTAAGAAGTGGGACACTAGATTCTATTATCTCAGAAACTCTGTCACCAGGTACACTCTGTAGTCCTGTTATCTAATTATTGTCCTTAAATTGCATTAGTGTGCCAGCAATTTGTCTACTGTTGGAAAAGTAATTGACATTTGGGTTACTGCTTCATATTTGGGAGACTCACTAGCTGGTCCCAAAGAATCCTCTTCTGTCAAAGCAGATTAGCTTAATTTCAGCTAAAAGAAAAGAGAACGTCTGTGTTTTAGAGTATGTCGTTCATATAGTGCTCTCGTAATTTGGTGTGAAAATTCTGGTTGTATATCAAAGCCAGTCGTCAACTGAGGGGGGGAAAAGGTGACAAATTAATAAATGACACTGCTGACTTCAAATTAATTTAGTGCAGTCTGCTCTTTCACTGAGTGTGCAAGTGGCCATATACTGATATAGAGAGCCAAAGTAAATACAGTGATGGTGTGGATAGAGGGGAGCGTTTGTTTCTTGGCATCTGCTGCACTCTGTGTTTAAATCTACAGATGTTTGGTCAGTAGATGGATGTAGTCATAGAGCTGGGGTCCCACACAAGGGAATGACCTCTTCCATGCTCAGAAACTGGGCCGTCACGGGGATGCTGAAAGGCTCTACTCTATCTAACCGAGACACTGCGTGGAGATTTCCTTACTGCACACACAGTATTGTGATGTCTGCCTCTTTTCAAAGGGGTCAAGCACCAGATTATAAAGATTTCTTTGTGAGTACTGATGCTTGTTCTGCCTTGGATTTCCAACCGGTTAGGTAATGTTAACTCCTGGTTGGCTTCCCGCCTCTGTTTCTAAGGCAAGTGACCCACTTTGTTTTCTTTAGCTTTAACTTTTTTTCCTTAATATTTGTGTATTATCTTTAAAATAAAAAGTAGTTAGATTTCAAATATCATTTTTTCTAAATAAAATACGTAACCGTCCCCTGGTGTTCTACAGTAATTTTTAGTTTCCTGTTTTGTTAGTATTGGGAGGAAAAATACTTCCAAACTATTTTTATACAATTTCTTTGATTAAAATTTAAAGAGTAGTTGTTATTCCATGTAGCCTGGATAAGGGAGGAGCAGCCTGTATTTCAGCAATTACATTGCACTGAATATGTTTCCATGTCTCTGCAAAGGGTTTGGTTCGTGACTGTGTACAGTTAAATGCTTGAAACTTTCCAGACTAATGTAATTTGGGATCTAAAGTTGATTAGGGAGGCATGATTACAAAATGCCCATAATAATTTATGTGACAACTGGAATTAAATTTAAAAAATACTTTAACACAAGGAATGTAGTTGTCTAGTGGTGGTGATAATTTTGCTAATATGATTTGTTTAGAGACTTTTCAGTTCATATTTAAAAACCAGAAAATCTTAAATATTTTCAAAATTATTTTTTCACAAGGCTATTTCATAAACTAAAGTTTAATGCTCAAACTTGTAAGTTTGGTAATGTCAGTGTAATCCAAACAAAACATTTAGGAATGTTGGCTAAAACTGAAAACCTCATCTGAATTTCTTTTGACTATAACTTTTGAAAAAGATTTAGAACCCTGATTACATATCTTTAGACATCTCTGCCAATGTGTCTTTAAAATACTTCATCTTCCAATGACAAGAATCAAGATTGTCTGTCCTTTTGATGGCTTACATGATATGGTTACATTTTTTTCAACCGTTATTGTGAATTTGTTAAGGCCTTTTGTGGACCAGGTGAATTGGTGGACTGTTTTGTGTAAACCACGTTTTATCTCTTCCATCTCAAAAAAAAAACCAACCCCCAAAACCCCCACACAAACAAAAAAAAAAACCCCACAACTAAAATTTAAGGAAGTCTATAGAAGATTGTAAGTGAGCTTGATAAAATTATCAAAGTATCAAAAGGTTTCTGTAATCACTTGTGATGGTGTAATTTTCCATTTAAAAATATGTTTGGAAAACAAGCATTTTGCCCCCAAAAATACCTGAAAAGGAAGTAAATTTTCAAAAAATACTTGAGTTGATTCTGTAGCTAAAGTAGTAATGCAGTTAAGGTTTGTATAGTGAGAATGGCAACATCTATTGTAAATAAATTCTGAAAATTTATTATTTCAGAAGAACAATTAATGCCTGTGTACTGTACTTTATATGAATCGTGCTACTGTAACAAAAGAATTAAAGCTATAATCTGAGAGAATCTGCAAAGCACCAAACAACCTATTCTGTTTCTGGACTGATTTTTCTTCATCTGAGATTACTCTGAGGTTATCACTTTTCAGGAAAGTAATATTGTATTAATAATTATTAGTAACTATGTATTTTTAAAATTCTAAAATGTCATGGAGAGAAAGAGTGAGAGTGCACTCTAAATGATCAAGAATATTCAGAGAGATGGTCTCTGTTTTTTATAGACTGCCAAGCTTGTACCTGGAGAGGGGCAGGTGGCTTGCACTGACCGGTGGGGTTACGCTGCCATAACACTGGGAGTCTCCCGAGTCAAATGCTAAGCATTACGCTGCTTTAAAATTCTAATAGTACCAGTAATGAGGCAACTTTACTATTAGATCAGGAAAAGAAAAATAACCTTTTTGCCCCAAAGAATGGTGCATTTAAAAGGTCAGAGCTGTACCTGGAGGCAGAGAGATGCCTGGTGGTAATGGTGATAATCCAGACTTCTTGAAATGCAGTAAAAGTGTAAGTTTTCAGTAGGACAAAGGACATTGTGGAAGAAACAGTAATTTCTCGGATTTAAGATTCTTGCTTGCAATGCTGTTAAGAAAGTTAGGTAAGGCCAGGCTTTTAAAGAGCTCAGGCCCAGAATTTCATATTCTCAGCCTACACAGCAGCTGCTAGATTTTCAAAATAGCTCCTAACTCCTATCAGTTCCTATTCTGCAAGGCACCGAGCTCTTATGAAAATCTGGCTCTCGTGTGGGTGCCAAAATGAGATCTGAACTCTCATGAAAACCTGACTCTCATGAAAAAAATCTATAAGTACACTGGTTTCTCGGGGAAAAAGAAAAAAAAAATCCATAAAGTAGAGATGAAAATTAGACTATAGCAGTGTATTTCTTATTAATTACTTTCTTGGCACAATTATGATTGTACTCTGATAATCAGAAGTCTTATTCTTTGAATAGTTGTTAGAGGACTATGTATACTAAAAATAAAAGATGACTGGTATAATTATTTCTAATGGATTAATCTCTCCCATTAACATCACTTCTCTTTACATTCTCTAGTGCTCTCTTTTTGAGGCACGCAGAACAACAATCCTATGGACTTTTCCTCTAAAGTTTAATTCAGACAAGAACAACTGTATGTAGAACATACAGATACATTTAATGCAGGCATGATGCCAACAGAAGGTGCAAAAAATTCTAGTTGAGATGTAGAGTCCTTGAAAGTCAATTGTCTTTCTAGCCTTTTAAATAGAAAAAAAAGAAAAGGAATTGCTAGAAAAACTTGTATCTTCAAAATATTTACATAATTAAAATATAAAATGTTACACCAGTGTTTTGTCTGGAGTGAAGTTGGTTTCCAGTAATGTGTGGGAATTCATAACTGAGTTTAACAACATGAATGATGCCAGAAAGGGAAAGTAGTTGTTGGCTTTAGAGAGAGATCTCTAAAATGTGGTTCTCGCATATGTAAGAACATTATCTCACAATTTAAATTTACATTTTGCTTGTTTGCACATGTAGACCCTGCACCGTTTTTGTAAACTTTTCCATGCGTTATTTCCTCAGAGATAATGGTTTCCAGTGATTTATGCGATAAAAAATTGAAATTAAGACTTATTATGAATGTTACCTTTAACAGTTCCCCCGTCTGTGTCTCTTTAATTCTGTACTTCGTCTAGCAACCACAATTTATCATCAATATGTATTTTATCATCGAATGAATACTAATATATCTTGCAGTATATATGCAGATATACTTGCACATTTATGTATTCATGATATAAATGTCTGTGTGTGTAGAATGTAGGTGTCACTGTGTGGCTTTCCCATCTCATCTGTCGTGGTACAGTAGTTCAAAGTCTTCCTCAAAAGCTTGAAGTTCTTGAAATTTCATTCATATTTGAGGATGTTTTCAAAAGTGCATACACATTCAGTTACTGAATCTGTGAAACCCTTCCTGAAATAAGAAGAAAGCTATGTGCTCAGGCAACAATAAATAAATATACCAGAAGCACTAATGTGCTCTCCAAACAACATTCATAAAGGTTGAGGAAAAAGTTCACTACCCCCAAGAAAGCCTTTTTTTCCCCCCTTTTGTAGCATCTCAGTTCAAACAAATATACCAAGAGAGCAAATTCTGTGGCAGATACATAAGCTAACAAATTAATTTTACTGCCAGCTTTTCAGTTGAACTGTGTTTTGCCATTTTTAGCATTGAATCCATTAACGTAAGTGCGTGTATATAATTCGTATTATGTCACTGTATGTATATTGTGTTCTGTATATTGGGCTCCTTGTGGAGAAAAGAAAGAATGAATTTCACCATAATGTCTTCTTTTATCCTATTTCAAAACTATCTTAGGGTATGTTTGAAATGTGTTTATATTTTTTCCTCCTATGAATTTGTAGGCATTTGAGAAGGCTAAACTGTAGTTTTCCTGCATTTATCTAGAAGGAATAAGCCCTGTGTTAGCTTTGTTTTGTAAATGAAAGATTACATTATCGTTGTTCAGTTGCAAAAATATGTTTACTTCCAAAGATTATATATGTCTGCTACAGTCAACTATAGCTCTGCTTATTAACTGCTCTCTGACAAGGTGTCACCGTAAGTCACAGGGTAAACTGGCAATTCTGTAGTACAAACATGAATAGGTGGCTGAAGGTAGTGAACAAAGATGACAATCTTAAAAATTCTCTGTCTCTGCATGAATGACTTGGAGCTGTGCTGAACTGAGCCCAAGGCTGACCTCAAGATTTTGTTGAGTGGAAGTTAAAGACCAAATTTCCCATGACACTATCTATAGAGGAATTTAGGAAATACGTGACTTCCTTTTCTCTTATTGCCCAATTACTTTAAAGGCAGTAGTAGCATCTTGTTGCCTTTTACACAGAATTACTCATGCAAAATAAATGTTTTCTTATTCTAAGTGCCAGAAGACAAAAATCATTACTTTTGAATTGAACTGTTTAAAGAAAGTCACCTTGAAAATATATTTGTTTATAAAAGTTTTGTCTGTAGCCCTGTGTGAGTGGCCATCTAAACATAGCAAGGAGTTGCTAACACAGTATTCCCGTTGTTGAGCAGCACCCTGTAAAACAGTAGACAGTTTATTCCACTGAATTAACAAACAAAAATGTCAAAATAAATGAAACATTGTCTGCCAGAATTAAAATATACAAACAATTTGTCAATTACAGATTTCAGGACAAGTAGTGTAGCTTAACTTGAAGACTACAATCAGAAACACCTACTTTGTATATAATATGCATGTAAATGTTGTAAAGTGTGCTTGATGGCTAAATGGTGAGTGCCGCAGACATGCTTGTAAGTCTTTGGAAGGTTTAAAGGGTGAAGTGGGGTGATATTTCTTCAGTCTTCTGAGACCTCAGGATGCAAGTGCTCTTCACAGTCTATCCAAAAACTCCTTCTTTGTGTCTCTATATAAAATTTGAAACAGGATAAGATGAAATTTAAGAATAATAATTAAAAAATGTTATTTTCTCTTATGTTTTCATCTTTCTGGTATGTGCTAGAGGATCATTTGCAAATATGCTTTACTCCTTATCCTGTTGTGTTTACTCATGCAATTTTCAAAAGGATTTACCTTTTAACCATGTTGGCTTTATGTAATGGATCCATCCAACAATTGAATTGCCTGTAGGTCAACCGTGAGTTTAAAGTTTGGTGAAATTTTTCTAGGAATATTGTTGCCTTGCACTTAGCATGCAGAAAGATCACAGCTGAAAGATCCCTTACTACTGTGAAGCAGACCTGGAATTTCCCGAACGGATGCTTTCTTCAAAGGAAGCGGGCTAACCTAGTACTGTACAGTGTCTTCATTTTGTGTCTTAACAGAGAGAGAAACAAGAGAAGAGAAAATTAAGACCTAGAGTATTGGAAGGCAGGCTGATAAGAATAGCTGAATCCCTAGCATATCGATGTGTAGGTTGCCAATCCCGATACATTTGGGGAAAATGTTTGTGCCCTGTTCTCAGAAACTTGTCTCTGTTGCTGTAATAAATTAATCCTGGTTGTGGGAATTAAGGAGACTCTTCTCAGACCTATGGTCATGCTCATAGTGTAACAAAATTTTTGAAAGGCACCAAAAAAACCCAAAACCAAACCAAAACAACAACAAAAAAAAAACACAAAACAAAAAAAAAATGGTTGCCTTGATTTGGAAATGATAGGACTGTATGGAGATGTCAGTGGGAAATGCACACGCTTTTCAATTAGCCTCTGTACACTTGGGGGTAGAAATCATAAAGAATTTTCAGCCCTTTGTGTTCTGTGTGTTTTGTGGGTTTGTGTTTTGGGTTTTTTTGTTTGTTTGAGTTTTTTTGGCAACTGTGACATGTAAGGGGTTTCTTTTTTCAATGTGCCTTTTACTGACAACTCCACTGCCTTGCAACCTCAGACCTTTGCTGTCTGAGAGTCTCTGTTCCTTTGCGTGCAGTGCTCGGGCTGATCAATTGAGTGAGTTTTGGACAGACTGGATTAGAGAGTAATCCACATTTTGTTGCTTTCTCACAGTAATTGTTTGATTTAGGATGTTGGATATTCTTTTTGATTTGTCATTTTAATGTAAACTAGCAGAGAACCTCCTGGGGTGCTGAAGTGGAACATAATCCTCATTTTTGCTAGCACATCTCTTGGGGAGTTAATCTGAGTTTGCATGTCATGTAGCTTCATCAGCTCGGAAATCTTGGGCACTTTACAGACTTTAATGAGCTGAGCCTCCCAGCTTTGTTGTTAAGTAAAGAAGGATCTGTTGTCCTATTTTATACATGCAAAGAAAAGCATATAGATATTAAGTGATGTGCCCAAAGTTACTTGACAATGTAATGATTGACCTGAGACTGAACTGGTGGATCTAATTTCCTTTTTTTTTTTGCTTGAAGGGGTAGACTCTTACGAATTCTGTTTCAAAACAGTGTTCAAAATCTTCCAGGTTCAGGCTTTCAGATAGACACTCTAAGAAGAGAAGTTAACTTCCTACCCAGAAGTGCTTACAATCCAAGAATGGAAAATAGAAGGGGCACAGAAGCACATGGAAATTGTTACCTGCCTGAAGTCACATACAGCTGCTGGCAAAAGAATGAAATATTAACCATTTTTCAAAATAATTTCCTTAATATAATGTTTGCTGGATATTTCCACACTTATTGTTTGTCTGATGGTTCAAAGATTTCCCCCCCCCCCCCCCCCC
>NW_009620154.1:111909-151185 GCF_000690535.1 Cariama cristata
TTCATTTTGGATATGGCTTAATAGGATGAAGAGTGTATGTAAAGATTTATGAATAGGAACTGTTCATTTGGCCTGTCTGCGGGGCTGGGGAGGGGATACATACACATGCCTCTTGTGAACAGTGGTAAAATGCTGAGGATGTACACTTCTATTCCTATGGCTTCTGCAAGATCTATAAACAAAATCTATATGATAGAAACAACATTGGTTTTGTAATAAGCGTCAATGTTTGGATTTTTTTCTTTTAGTATATTGCACAGTCCTCATTAACTACTCAAGAAGAGCAGAGCACTGAAGTAAAAATTGTCCTCAGCTTCATATTGAGACCAGCTGAGGTACGTGGCACATTGGTATTATTTGCCTTGATAATTTTTTAAAAGGAGGAGGAACTAGACCATGTCTAATATATTTCCCAATACTTACGTAGAACAGCCATATATGTCATGTTCATAGTTGTTTAATGCCAGATGCTTTAAAGAGGTTTGAGTTTTCGGGTTTTGTTTTTACATGGAGGAAAGTAGTTTTCAGGTCTGTAAAGACTGAAATGGAGAAAGTTTTTTAGAAATACTGGAAGTTGAGAAGGGGACTAATAGCAGAAATAGCTGGCCTGTCTTTATGGCTGCTGGGTGTTTGGAAATTGAGAATTTCTGAACTCCAGAGGTTGCTGAGACTATGGCAGTAAAGGCAGTAGGTATTTGTATTCATGCTCAGCACCTGGTGCGTATCTGAGAAGAAATGAGAGGTTGCCAAAATTCGTAGTTGAAAATACTGGGCTAAAATTTTATACCCAGAGCCTCATTTGGTAGCTTTTTCTGAAACTGTTCTGATTCATGCAGCATGAAGAAAAAGAAACATTCTGGTCTGGGCGAATGGACGAGAAAGTGGCAGAAAAACTTCAAATATAGATTTTACTAGAATAAAAATAATCTATTTTCATTACACTTATGGCACTGATGTCTTTTTGTATTCAAAGGAAGAACATAGGCCTTGATTGCTTCTCAAATTTGACACAGCTATGGCTATAGTCCCCTAATTGTGTCATGCTTTATCCAGTGCTCCGATAGCTTTGTTAATTCCCAAATAATATCAAAGAAAAATTGTAGATGGTGATCAAGTATAATACGTGGGAGTCTTCTTTAGGAAAGAGATGGATAAAAGGAACAGCTAAATACTGAATATGGAAATTAAGTCTATTTCTGATCACTAGGGGAAGACTTCTTTTCTTCAGTCCATAACTGGGGGAATTCAAAGCTTAAGTACAAGAAGGCAGAGCTGCAATATGTTCTGGAGAATGTGCTAAAAATCAAAACTTACATACTGACAAAGCAACTACCCCCCAAAAAGCGTACTGAAAAGGTATTCTCATTCTCTTCATCTAGATCTAGGTTGGAAATAATGTAGTTCATGATAGCAATGCTATTTTCTTACTTTCAGCAGTGTGTTCTGTATCTTAGGCTAATAAAGGGGTGTGGGTTTTTTTTTAAAAAAAAAAAATTTACTTGAGGACCAAGCCAGTCCTTTCGTGTGGACAGCAGAGTAATTTGAAACAGTAAGAAAAAAATTGCACATGAATTTTTTGTTCATTTCTTGAGGAACTGGAGTTGCTGTGTGGATTGTTTCCAGTGCTGCCCAGGGGCAGCCTTGTGACAGACCATGAGGTCGCCTGGCAGATTTAAAAGCTTATTTGTGGAATTAGAGTTGAGATATGAAAAATGGTTCAGTGAAGAATTGATACCTATTCTGGATTGAAAGAAATTTCTTGTTTCTTTTGAATAATGGCTCCAAATGTGAGTGCAATATTTCAGCCTATTGTTCTCAGATGATGGCTGTCTTGGGATGGAAGAGCCTTTATGCTTGGTATTATCTTTGTGAAATATCAAGCTGGAGAAGGAGAGAGAGAAAGAATACATGTGTCTCTGTGTATGCATGTTTCAAGTAACCACTTTGAAAGCATTTGTATGATGTATGTGAGTGAGGTCCAGGTGATTACTGATAGTCCCTGGGATCTGGGAAAGCTAGTTTTGCTACTTTACTCAGGGAACAAGTAGTGCCCTTAAAGGATAGGACATGAATCTTCTTTTGTAAATGAAAAGAAAAATGCGTTTTATGTATTGAGTGAGGGTAAAAATAGCATAAAAAGAAAAAAATGCAATATCATGTACTTTATTTTTTCTAATGCTTAGTACCAAAGGATTTTTTTCTGCAGTAGTAAGAAAATGTGACTTACATTTCCATGCTCTCTCTATACAACGACACGGTATATCTGAAAATTGCTATATTAACAACTTTTAGACAAGCAGAAATGATGCAGGTTTTTAACATGTGATTTTAGTTCTTTATATCCTTGTGCCAGTTCCATTCATACACGTACTTTTAGGTGGGATCTGTGTATCAATTACATGGTCAAAGACTGTAATTAAAAGTTTTAAAAGTTTTGTAATGGATATATAAACCACCTTTTTTTTTCCTTCTGGTTTAGTTCTGTGTGGTATGAAATTCTGAGCAAAATATACTATAGAGAATGTGGTTTGTGGTGGTTTGTGGTTTTTTTTTTTTTTTTTTTCTCCAGTACTACATTTATATACGTAAGGTGTTAATGGATATGTACGTAAACATAGAATGCTTAATTCTAGCCATTACCTATATTTGAATAGGCTGTAGCATTCTCCTTTGCAATGTCTTGTGCTTTAGTTTTTCTTTTGTTCAGCTTCAGCAGATGACTAGGTATGTCCTTATTTCATTTCATTCTTGCTTTTTCAACAGTTGGAGGAAAGTTACTCAAACCTGTTCTGGGACCCTTTGATGGTGATGCCATGCTTGGGCTTACTAGCACCCATTCCTTGTATTAGCCCTCTATCAGTGGGTCTGAAATAGGTGAAGAGTGCAGAGCTTACCATTCTTTTTGTGCCCCAAAAACCTCTCTCCAGATGATTTGCTATCCTTAATAAAGAAAAGCAGGAAGGATAAAGGGAGTCAGTGCTGCTCCACTGTTAGAATCTCTGCAAGATGTGATAGGAGGTTATGATGCTTCAGTAGCATGCATCCCCAAAATACCAGCACTCCGGAATTTGTTAGAGGAACAGGATCGTGCTGTGTCCCTAAATCCCTGTGAGAGTCAGTGGTATCAGCTGCTGCCATCATTGCTGGAAGAAAATCCAGATGAAATGAACGTTTTGTGTAGCCTACAGAATGTGCAGACTGAAAACCTGTGAGATTTGCGTAACTGAGGATGCCTCTCAAACTATTTGCTAATGACTGTTCATCAAAATAACAAATCTCTCGGGGTTGATTTTAAGCGAAATTGAAGCAAAATGACCAAAAGGTTGCTATAAAAGTTATTAATGACACTTCAGCAGGTAAAAACTGTAAGACAATACTTGTATCATTCATTTTGGCATTGCAGCGTCATTCCCGTGGACCGGTTCCGTGAGCTCTTGGCAGTGCGTTTGCATCCCGCGTACCCTGTCACTGCAGGTCCACGGTCTCTCTGCCTGGACGAAGGCTACTGCCATCAGTAGGTCTAGGTCTGTTTGACCACCTTCTTCCGTAGCTCTTGGGTAGGAATTCTTCCCTTTTTGAAACATTTTAATCTTACATTAAGCATTCGTTTCAGAAGAACAAAATTGACTGTATGTCTGGACATTTGGCTTTATAAATCGCTTGCAGTATTTTAGTACTATGGGAGCTCTTTAAGGTGAAATGAAAATATTACTTGCCATTACTTACCCTGGGGGCACCTTGCTTTTGGTCACTGTATAGTAGTTAAAATAAAATGGATTTGATTATAAAATAATACAAGATTAGTTCATAAGTCTTACAGGAAACATACTAAATTGAAGAGGTTACAGAAGAAATTAGTTTGCTCTCTGATCTTAATGTATGGCTTGAATTTTTTTTTTCCCCCTCTCCAGTTTGAGTCAAGACTGAAAAATGAACTTAGCTATAAGGTGACTTAAAGTGACCTTACCTGTGATTTGTTGTCTTTCAGTGGGTCAAGGCTGAACATTTATTGTTTTGATCACAATTTTTTGTAGTTGAAATTAGTTCTTTATTTAATACTGCATTCTCTACTCAGATACTCTTTAAAGTGCAGAATGGGAACTCTAGCTTCTGCCTTGTACTCCTGAGATGTGTTGGCTGATATTTTTCTGTAGCTGTGGTTCTCTGACCACGTTCTCTTACTGTCTTCTCTATCTTATCACTACCTTGCTGAAGCATTATTATACTAAAACTATATAGTTTTAATATATAACTAGGAAAACTTTTCAAGCTTCTTCAGAGCTTTAAAAACCTGTGCCTTTGAAGTACTTCTGCCACAGTAGTTTTAATGAAGCTAAATAGAACAAAGAACATGATTCCTTTAAACGTCAGGATTTCGTGACAGAACGGACAGATTAATGGATGAAATCCCTTGGAGGCCGTGGAAATTTTCCCATTATTTGTAATGATTTTGGATAGAAATCACAGAAAGAGAAGAAATAAGAGTAACAATATGTAAAATTGGGTACATGAACGGTTGCTAGTAAGAATTTTATGAAAAGAATTTTTATTTTATTTTATTCTTTTTTTTCAGTAGCAAAGGAGTTGCAATAGGATGCATGATGACTTGGCAAACAGCACGTGCTACTTTTCTGAATGACCGTAATATTACAAAGAGACCCTATAAAATTTGGGTTAATGGAAGTAATTTGAAATAGTGTTGCATTATACCAGTGAAGGAGTGTAGCAAAACTTGTTTGGTTGGTTTTTTTAATTCTTAGAAGTATCAGTATATTAATCGGCATTATCCAACAACATGAAAAAATGCTTTATATGAGAAAATCATACTTTTTTCAGGTAATGCTTTTGTGATTAGGATTTAACAAATGCCATTAAATATTTTTGCATTACTGGTTTATTGATATATTTATAGAATATACCAAAAAGTGTTTTCCCTCAACTATGACTAACTTGCATAATTAGAAAAATAGAACTAAATCTTTTTTTAAGATGGCTTGAATGTTAATTCTAGCATGACGCTCTACATGAGAAAATGAGCACTATTTATCTGTGTGTTGACTAATATTGGAAAAACTGATAATCAGTACCGTTGAATTAACAGCTACTGGTTGTTTTTAGTGTATCAAAAAGGTAATAGATATTTCCTGGATAGTTTTTCAAACAGCAGAGTTTGCTGTGCTTTGATGGAGTCAGTATTGCTAACATGGTACACGACATGTGCCACAAAGGAAGGAGTTCACAGCAGTTTGCTAAAATTCATATGTGTTGTATCTTGTATATTTTGTATGTCTTATGTGATACTTTCTTACTAATCTTCCAGAGACGATGAAGCGTAAATAAATATAACAAAATGGATAAGCATATACTGTAGCTTTTCTAGTATTATAATCTCTTTTGGCCCGTGGTTAAATGAGTAGCAAGTCACTGTCACGGAATTATTCTGTCCTTTTTGCTAATGGGCAAAGGATAAATGTAAAATGTATCAGCCAGAACCATTAAACCAGGAATTTAGTCTTTGACCAGTGGTTTGGCATCTGGGTGCTGAAAGATGAAGTGCTATGTTTGCAATTCTAATTTAAAAAGTTTTATTTAAAATTTTAAATATGAATCAACCACCTGCATAGTTACCCCAGGGTGTCCCTGATAGTACATGAGACTAGAAACAGTTTGAATTTATGAGGCAAAATATAATTTGTAATTCCTGTGTATGAAATAAGGCCTAACCATCATGAATTGTTTCTGAAGATACTTATACTTGGAAAACGTGGTTGTGATTAATAAATGACTCCAGACTGCTTTTAATGTAACAGTAGGCTGTGCAATAAACAGGAATGAGAAAAATGATTACATTTAATAGGGTAGCAGCTGTAAGGGTGCCATTATATTAAGTGACTTAATGAATACTGATCTTGAAGCAATAAATCAAAATGCAAACAATCTACTCTAATCAAGTAAGCAGAATATTTCAGATACTTGAATTATGTTAAATGAACACTTCAATCAAGGTATGTATTTGCACATGTTCTTATGTTTAATCTAGTTATTGTTTGTGTAACATCACTTTTAGGTTACATATTTATTGCGGACTTAGTCTTTTTTCCTCTGCGTTTTCTATTGTGTGGTGGGGTTGTTTTTTTAGTTTTTTTGATTGTTTGGTTTTTTGTCTACTTGCTTAAAGTAAAGAAATTGCTTGCAGAATGATTAATAGTCCATGTTAAATCCTGTCCGGGTGCTGAAGGTTTTTCTTAAGAATGATCAACAAGAAGGTTATTGCAAAACCTATGGCAGCAATTTCTTCAGGTTAAGGTAGCTCTGACCGAGTGTCTGCATTTACAAATTTATTTAGGGAGCGTTTGTGTGTATGGACACGCATGTATATGTGCCTGTATGGTATATGTGTGTGCACGCACGTGTGTGCATGCACAACTAATGTCAGTTGCTACCCACTAGTGCGGAAATTCAAAAGAAAAAAGTGACAGTAGCATCATTTTCTGGGAAACTAGCATCTGTTCTGGCACTGTAAATACATAATATGGAAAATAAAAGGAAATTACACTTGTTATACAGAGATTGTAATTCTGGATTCTCTTGCGGGATTGTGAAAATGCTCTTTCATAGTCAAAATGCAGTTGGATCAGTTCAGGGCCTGAGCCTACAGACGTTTATGTGCATACAAAAAGGTATAGTTTCTGGAGAGTATTTACAATGCAAAATCATAAGTACTTGCCTCTGTCTTTGCAAGGTGCTGGTCTTAGCTTGTTTAGTAAATATTTGTACACCTTGGCTTTTTCCTGTTTATTTCTGTTTGTACAACTGTTTCAACTTTGTCAAGATTTATGATACATTCAGTTTACTTCCTGACCAAACTGGTAAGCCTGCCAGGCGGAGGGAGATGCTGTGTTGTGTATAGGGACGTTTTTGAGCCACGCTTGCATTTCTGTTTGAGAGTTACCTGAGAATCCATCACTGAAGAATTAATAGATACCTTTTATATTGTCTCAGTTTATACTTTAGGTTTTGGTTTGTTTGGTGGTTTTTTTAGAAGTGGAAAATAATACCTGTGAGGCGTCTGTAGCTGATTAAAGTATTCAGAGATCCTCAGTATTTGACTATTCCCTTTATTTTGGGAATAAATTGACGTTTTTGCCTCATGAATTGTTCAACTCTGCTCTTGGCATCTCTAGTTTTGTGGGGGATCAGAAACATGCACTTGACTCACTTCTTGATAGTTGTACTACAACCAACTTGATTCGTAACAGCAGAAGTGGAAAAAAATAAAGAGCCAACTCAATTTTGTAGGCTGCTTGTCAAAGTTGTGAGTAGCAGATGAAGGTCCGTGTTGTCTGTCGGCAGAATAAGGAGGATGGAAATGTATTCATGTTGATGGTAACTATAAGAGATGGACTGTCTTCAGATTAACAGAATGACAAAAGGGGATATTATAGCTGCAAGGTGTAATTATACCGTGCAACTATACAGTCTGGCCTTTCAGAATGTGCAAAATGTAAGAAGCCATCAGGAAGAAATCCAGTACAGCTACTTCTGGATTAGGCAAGCACAGATCTTAGGCTTGAGCTGCTGATGAGTACCTACCGGCGCCTTGGCTGGGTGAGTGTACTGAGACACCTTTTTATTGGTCCAACAGTAAAAATAAACTGTACCAAATAAAATTGGTACAACCCTTATAATTGGCCGTGCCTGTCCCTAAATGCAAGCCACTTCTATGAAGTGCCCTAGTGTAGGTGTGAGGACAGATGTCAGGGAGCTTGGCATTCATTGTATTTAGTTAAACAACATCTTGAAGAAAACAGTGGAGTGGTACTGAACTAATTTTCCTCTGTATCCAGCCCTACGTGTATTAGTACAATGGGACTTAAGGCTTTCTGCTTTAGCTTGAAAATCTTTTGTTCCTATTTCATTCCTGTTGTTCGTTGTCAATGCACCACAGCAGCAAGCCTGTCGGACTTCAAGGAGTGTCTGAATGATGCTCTTAGTCATATAATTTAGTTTTAGGTAGTCCTGTGTGGAGCAGGGACTTGGACTCGATGATCCTTATGGGTCCCCTCCAACTTTAGATATTCTATGATTTTAGTTAAACCATTTACATCAAAGGTTCAGGGGATTCATCACTGGCTGTGATTTAGATCCGACTTCCTAGTTTGTGCTAAAAACTGATAGATAAGAACTTTGTTTTGTGAGCAGAGCTGATCTCTAGTTGTCCAGACTGCAAATCTGGTGAGCCCAAATTGGGGGCTACTAGAAGAGTATTCACTGAAATTACCCCAAATTTTTAACTGTCATTTGTAATAAGTAAATAAACAAACAATGAAACTGTCAGCCACAAGTCCCAGTACTGTAGACTCCGAAAGTGCCTTTAATGTCACCTCTAGATGTTGCATACTTCCACTTAGAAAAGAACAAATGCTGGTTTACTGCTTTTAAAATGATGTTGTTGCAATCCCCCGAACAGGCTATAAACAGTTAATAGTGCAGGAATTGTACATATTGAGACTGTCAGTCTTTTGTGCACTGACGTTGACGTTACTGTTGGTTGACAGTGAGCTTTTATAGTCAATCTGTTGAAGTACAAAAGGCCATGTTTCGGAAACTGCCATTAAAAATGCCTCTCTCTTGTAAGAGCAGCACATCCTTTATTCTCTCATAATGGAATTCCCCATAACAGATGAGACAGGCCAAAAGTTGAAAATGTTATTGTAAGAGGAAAAATAGGTTAAACTGCCTTTGTATTTGTTAATCCTTTTATTCTTTCCAAATTAGAAGTTCATCTTAAAAAACTGATAGTTCACTCACTTTGGTTAATTGACTTCTATGATTTTTATGATCAGAAGTCACATTGCTTTCCAGCATGATCTTTCAAAGGCGTTTCAGTAAAGCTAAGTTCTCTGTTAATTTGAGTAAGGCAGCTAAAAAGTAATCACTTTGAAACTAGTACTGTGTCCTGTGTCACAAATGTTTGCTGCTTGTCACAAGGTAATGACTGGCATGATTAATTGTGCAAATAATCCTGAGAAGGGGTAAGTTCTTTCTGTCTATGGCCTATTGCGCATTTTCAGTTTTATCCTGATAGAGATGATAAAGCCCTAGACAGGTATGGATATAACATTATACCAGCCCATAAACTTTAACTGATTCTGTGAACGCCTAACCATTTCAAACGTGGAATCTTGTGGTAAATCCAATGTTAAGTGAATATTGCAAAATTTTTATTTGTGTTCTATTGGTGTCTGTGCTGACTAATGGTGTGTTGTGTCCCCACCGGCCCTGCCTCTCAGCCCAGTATCTGAGACAAACTGACATAAATAATTGCTTTCAATAAGATAGGATTTGTGTTAGTGATTTGTCCAAAAGAGACACTTGATTTTTAAATTTTATTTTTTATCTTGATGGTGTGTAGAGTGCCTTGTAAGACCTTTTTTCTGACTCTCTTGGAAGCATGGGTGGGGCGAAGAAGTACGGAAGGTTTGTCAAATTCATTGCATTGCTCTAATTACTTGTCTGACCACATTATTGAAGGAGATTGTGAAGAGGCATTTTTGTATTTTATGCTTTTGTATTTCCTAATGTTGAAAATGGTGATGTCTCCTGAATTTTAGTATTTGAAATAAAAAATCCTGCCCCATCTATGGTAACCCCTTTGTGAGTGTAGGGAGGGAAGATCTCGCAGCAGGAGTATGTGGTCCCTGAGTGGGAAATGCTTGCATTCAGGTGGAGCTATATTACAAAGGTTCCTTTTCCTCCTGACTCCTTAAGTCTAAGAAAATTCTGAGAATCTGGATAAGAGAAAGGATATGCCTCTCAGAACAGAAATCAACTACTGAATTTAAAAAAAAAAGTTTCACTTTTTTATTCATTTGTTCATTTCATCCATTCATTCACTGATAAAAAATTGTGCATTAAAAAGATAGCAAATTGAAAACTAAGATACTGGTAACATGATGGGAACTGATGCTAAACTTCAATCCCTTTGAATGTGTGGCTTCTCAAGTCTCTTACTCGAAATGTTTCCCCTGAATAATAAAGGAAAGTCTGAATTCACTGTGTTGAGTTTCTGTTTGTTCTGTCTGTCTCACAGTTTGCCTAATACATTGGAGGTGAGAGGAGTCTGTCTGCCTGTGAGAATATTGGTATGCTTTAATAACTTAAACAGTATCTGATTTTATGTCATTATAAACCCAGTACTTTTTATTGGTTTGTGTAAGCCCCAGAAATTCTTTTCCTCTGAAGCAAAGAGAAAGAGAACTTAAAAGTCAATGAGAATACACAATTTGTCAGTAAATATGTTTTATGCCCCCCACCCCCCCATCCCCGTTCTAGTATTTTTGACATGTGTAAAGTTGTGATACTGATTACCCTTTTTGCTGCCAGGCTGATGGTTTCTTTCTAAATGTGTGAGAAGGTAGGAGATAAAACAAACAGAAAAGCAGCTTGAAGCAATTAGGTGAGTTAGTCTAGAATAAAGGGCTGCAAGTGTTCTCCAGGGACACATGCTTCCCAGGACAAGTTCCAGGCTGAAAAGGTACCTCAGGAGGCTCTCACAGCCATTATTATTCACCTGTGCATCCAAGCAGCTAATAAAAATACTATTTATGGAAGAGAATCTGACATCAGCAATATATCAATATACATGGTACCTTGATATAAGTAACATTCTAAGCATAAAATGTGAAACAATTTAGGTATGTTAAAGAAAACTATTTATCTGGAAATTTAGCAGGTTTGCAGATTGGTGTCTCTTACAAGGCACTGAAGAAACAATATCAAGCGACCCACATTATTCTACTACTAATTTTATTTTTAACTTAGCATAGATGAATGAGGAGAAAATGTTGCAGCTGCCATATGGCTTTCCTCTCACCTTTCCTCTTGACATTATCAATAGTAGTAAGAAATTTAGAAAAAAATGTTTTCTCCACATACGCAGTAGTTAAAATGGTGAAAGTTGAAACTAGAATGATAATGTGAACGCTGGCTAGTTAGAACTTGCTGAACTTTTGAGTTAAAGCTTGCTTAGGCTGAATTTAAATTGCTCATCTAATAGTGAAAGATTTTCTGTCTGTTTTCTCAGGATGTTGCTCCTTTGGTTCCTCAACAGAATGTTGAGTTGTATGTGACGTATCCATGGGTGTATTAAAAACCTGAATGAGCCTTATTTTTTCATGTTTTTTAAACGCGTGTCATACCTTTCCAAAAGTTACGTCATTATCTTTGTTCTTTTGTTTGAGTTCCAGCTTCCTGCATTTTTCTTGTATTAGGAAAATAGGTAATCTTTCAAACTACTGTAGACAATTACTTTGGTATGGATTACTGACTTCTGTATATAATAGACTTTGTATACAATATCATGGATATTAGAGTTTTGGGGGAGGGAGGGTAATTAATTAATTCTTTTTTCTTTTTGATTTAAACATTTCTTTGGTAAATTATCTTGATCAGGTTGATGCGGGAGAGAAAATATTTCAGAAACTTAAAAATATCCAATTTGTGCAATGTGTAGGAGGTAACCAAACCTGCCAGCGCCAAGGTGGGTGTACGTACTTAGAGCAGATGAGTGGCTTGGTAACAGGAAGAAAAGATACCCGAGAGTACTGAAGTTTGGGAATTTTAATCCAGTAGTTTCATACCTTGATTGTTTTGTGTATGGATGATGGGCCACATTGAGCTGCCCTGGAAGATAACTATGGACTGGCTGTATTTGCTGTTAACATGGCGTTCTAGCTGGCAGTAGCTCTAAAGATAATATCCATTCTGTGAATTGTGATTGTCACCTGTGTGAAACCTGTCTCTTTTTTTCCTTCAGTCCAACCATATTGATTAATTTTTTGACTTTTCTAATGCGGTTTGTGATGTAAATTCGGTGGTTTTTTTGTATCTGTGAACACCTTTCTTCTAATGTTTTCTAAGTCATTGTTTCATTTGCTGAGTCGTAGAGGTTGGAAAGATCGTCGAGTTCTTATCTAGCGGTAATCCAGACTTCCTTGTTTCCAGTTTTTATGTACTACATGGGGCTTTTGATATCTCCTTCATGTTCATGGATTCAGCCATGACTGTCACTAGTGAGGACTCTCAAACTTAAGTATGCTTCAAAGAAAGCATTTCCCAAGAAGCAAAACCAGAGCTAGCTTTTAACCCGCAGCCTCGGCTATACCAAAAGAGTTTTAAATCTGAGCCAGTTGTTTTACCTCATTGGAGGGGAGATGGGGATGAAGGAGAGGAAAGCTGATTAACCAAATGGGTACAAATGGTTGTGTTATCTTCCTAATCCTTGATTATTGCAGAGAACAAGTCTGTAGGTGATAAATAGGAAGTCATGGTGCAAATATATGTATATAAGAAAAAAAATATATATAAGCCAAAAAATATATATAAGCAAATATATAAAAAATCTAGTATTTTATACATTGACCTTACTAGGTAGGTGTAATGAGCCAAACCCAAGTATGTGTGAAAACAAAGAGGAATTAGGTATTGGTTTTATACGCTTTGCTGAACTGGACTGTAACCACAGCATAAAGCTGACCTCAAGTCAACTACAAGAAAAGTACTGCAACCATGGGTGTAGGCTGTGCCTCCCCTTCACTGTCTAAGCACTTTTTCCTGGAGAAGGAAAAGGAAGGCTTTCAAGGCCATTTCATACACTTCTTTCATCTGCAGCTGCCATAATGACTCCCATGGGCCCACCAATAGCCAGCGCGAGTCAGATCAGGATCTTGGGGACCAGACAGTCATAGAATAACTCCAAAATAAAATGCATACAAGACCTTTACAAGCAAGTAAGCTCTCTGTTAGCCAATGATACAGCCTGGGGGGTTTATATTCAGATATAGGACATGTTTTATCTAATTCGTTATATACATTTCTGAGGTCAAGCTGGGTTCATTAGTTTGTTGCAATTTGTAAAATAAATTAAAACACCACATTTAACATTCTAACTATTTGGGGTTTTTACTGGTTTGAAATAATTTGCTCTGGTATTTAGATGTATGGAAATAAAGCCTTATCTTTTACATGCCAGAGAATGATACATACCTTGCTGATGAAATACTACATAATGCTAGTCACAAGTGATTTAGTGTTGGTATTTAAGGATGTGTTTGTGGATGTATGTAGATTATAAAATGGTTCAACATAACATAAATGAAAGAGGGAATGCTTATTCTTCTTGATATCTACTGCTTTTATAGCTCATTGAATCCATATGTGTTGTCATTCACCATTTTCATACAAAGGAAATGAATGCAGTCCCTCACTCAGCATGTCCTATGAGTTGGGAACGGGAACCTTGTGCAGCTGAACAAGGGGATTTGTGTGTAGGCTGCTGTGGTTCACGTCCACTGTGTTTAGAGCCTTCTGTCTGCTTTCCAATACAGAGTGAAATGTTTTTTCCAAAGGTGAAACAATGGTGTTCCTCCCTGTTAGGGCCATGGTCCTGGTTTCAGCTGGGATAGAGTTAATTTTCTTCCTAGGAGCTGGTACAGTGCTGTGTGTTGGATTTAGGATGAGAATAACGTTGGTAACACACTGATGGTTTAGTTGTTGCTGAGCAGTGCTCACACAGAGTCAAGGACTTTTCAGCTGCTCATGCTGCCCTGCCAGCGAGGAGGCTGGGGGGGCACAAGGAGTTGGGAGTGGGCACAGCCGGGACAGCTGACCCCACCTGACCAAGGGGATGTTCCATACCGTATGGCGTCATGCTCAGTATATAAACTGGGGGGAAATCTGTCCAGGGGGCTGCTGCTTGGGAACAGGCTGGGCATTGGTCATTTGGTGGTGAGCAATGGTTTTTCATGTGCATCACTTGTTTGTCTTGGGTTTTATTTCCCTCTCTCTTTGTTATTTTCCTTTTCATTGCAATTTATTATTGTTATTATTTTATTTCAACTAGTAAACTGTTATCTCAACCCATGAGTTTTCTTACTTTTACCCATCTGATTCTCTCCCCCATCCCACTGGGGGGAAAGTGAGCAAGCAGCTATGTGGGGCTTACTTGCTGGCTAGGGTTAAACCATGACAGTCCATTTTAATGCCCAATGTGGGGCTTGAAGGGTTCAGATAATGACAGATCTGACCAGAGCACGTTAAAACAAATTTGTTAGAAGCATTCGTTATGTTTGTTTAATAGTCACCGGTCACAAAGTTGATTTATTTGCTCTCAGAGTTTTTGCGTGTGCTCTTGGATTTGCGTTCTGTAACACCTCACTTGCAGTAGATGTTCCCTGTTGTGGTGTTTATCACCTCCAGGGGCTGGATTAAGGTTATCATGTTGATATACTGCGTAACACTGGTTTATGATATGATAAAATTACTGATTGTGAGACTAATCTAGTATTTGTGCTCAGTATTGCCGTTATCTCCGTACTTCGGGAGCCATCTCTCGGAAACTATTAATAATTACACCCTTTACCTTTTCTCCTCGTAAAACCAGTCTATGGGGGAGAGAAGAGGGGACACTTTTCCCCACTCCTTCAACTTCCCTTTCTCCTTCACCTTCCCCTTCTCCTCCATGTTTGTTACAACAGCTCTTGAGCATTTTGAATATCCTTGGGATGTTCAAACCAGCATGTTCCTATTGCTATGTCTCCTTGAATGTGTTTCAGGTATTGTTTAAGGTTAAACAGCTATTAAAGAATACTACCCAGAGATCTGCCCTGAGACTGGATAGTTATGAGTGGCAGGATGCGTGGGATACCATGGGCAAGTACCTAGGACAGTGGGCGCCTCCAATATTTCGGAATTTCACTCCTGAACAGGTGCAGAATCCTGAAAAACTACTAAAATAGCTGGAAAAATTATGCTGTCACCCCGGCAATTCCAGAGAGATAAATCACTGTGCAGTGCTGGGGCCTGGCCCATGCCTACCCAGCCCTGTTCAACACTATTCAGTACCCTCAAGGGGAAGACAAAAGTCTCTGGATCTGACGAGAAAATGACTGGCACTGCACCTACTCCAGCCACCATGACAGGCACTGAGGCTGCTCCAACCCCCACGACAGGCATTGCAGCTGAACCAGAGAACCAACCTGTGCCAGTATCAGCCACCCCTGTACATAAAAAGAAATATTGGATGCAAAAGTCAGCTTGTTTAGTAAGAGGATAAACCCCTACTAAGAAGGGGAAGGAGGAAGAAGTGGATGAGGGAGGCTACTCTGAAATGACCATCACGAAGAGGGGAGGAGGAGACATAGCTCATAAATGGTAACCACCCAATCCCTATCCCTGAGTGAGCGAGCTGCAGGTTATGTGAAAATATTTCGACCATAGTGTAGGTGAGCACATTGTCACCTGGCTGTTCTGATGCTGGGATAATGGGGCTCATATCCTGGAATTAGAGGGTAGGGAAGCCAAGCAGCTGGGATCCATTTCTAGGGAAGGGGACATTGACAAAGCAATTGGAAAAGGGGCACAAGCCCTGAGCCTCTGGACGCAACTCCTCTCAGGTGTGAAGGAAATTGTTCGAGCAATTCAGAGAGGGATATGCCCAACTCCCCACCTGTATGGACCAGTATCTCAGGTATTAGGAGTAAGCATTCCTCTGCTCAAGAGAGAAGATACAGTGAGTACACACCATGAGCCACCGTATGTTTTTACCTGCATGAGCATGGAGAGGACATGAGGAAGTGGGATGGAAAATCTACCTTGACCCTAGAGGCATGGCTATGTGAGTTGCAAGGAAAAACAATCACAAAGGGGGTTCTTCCAGGAAAATTGCTGCTCCAGTTTCCAGTGGGCAGTTTCCCAGACAGAGTAGAAGGGCTGATCTTAGTAAAAGGACTTCTGATTTGTATTTACAAGAAGCGAGTAATGAATACTATGACCAGGACTAGAGGGCCCCTGCCTCCAGCCAGGTGGAGGAAGGGACAACCGAGTTTATTGGACTGTGTGGGTTCGAATGCCTGGCACACCAGACCCACAGGAGTCTAAGGCTCTGGTGGACACTGTTGCACAAGGTATCCTAATGCCATCAAGCTATAAAAGGGCAGAACCCATTTGTATTTCTGGAGTGATGGGAGATCTCAACAGCTAACTCTACTGGAGGCTAAAGTGAGCCTAACTGGGAATGAGAGGCAAAAGCACCCCATTGTGACTGGCCCGGAGGATCCGTGCATCCTTGGCATAGACTGTCTTAGGGGAGGATATTTCAAGGACCTGAAAGAGTATCGGTGGGCTTTTGGTATAGCTGCCTTGGAGACGGACGAAATTAAGCAACTTTCTACCTCACCTGATCTCTCAGAGGACCCTTCTGTTGTGGGGTTTACCTGATCTCTCAGAGGACCCTTCTGTGGTGGGGTTGCTGAAGATTGAAGAACAACAGTTGCCGATAGCTACCTCAACAGTGTACTGGTGGCAACATCGCACCAACTGCAACTCCCTGATTCCCATCTATAAGCTGATGTGTCAACTGGAGAGTCAAGGAGTGATCAGCAGGACTCGCTCACCCTTTAACAGTCCCATACGACCAGTGTGAAAGTCTAATGGAGACTTAACAGTAGATAGTCGTGGCCTGAATGAAGTCACATCGCCACTGAGTGATGCCATGCCAGGTGTGCTAGAACTTCAATACGAACTGGAATCAAAGGTAGCCAAGTGGTACGTCACAATTGATATCGCTAATGCATTTTTCTCAATCTGTTTGGTGGCAGAATGCCAGCCACATTTTGCTTTCACTTGGAAGGGTGTCCAGTACACCTGGAATCGACTGCCCCAGGGGGTTTTCATGTGCATCACTTGTTTTTCTTGGGTTTTATTTCTCTCTCTTTTTGTTATTTTCCTTTTCATTACAATTTATTATTATTTTTATTGTTATTGTTTTATTTCAATTAGTAAACTGTTGTTATCTCAACCCATGAGTTTTCTTACTTTTACCAATCTGATTCTCTCCCCCACCCCACTGGGGGGAAAGTGAGCGAGCAGCTATGTGGGGCTTAGTTGCCAGCTGGGGTTAAAGCACAACAGACCAGGATGTACTGAAATGGATCATAGCCCTTGGTTTGTATCTAGATAGACATTTGCTGCTCAGAGTTGTGATTTGGATTTGAGAAGATAGCGGGTTCAGCTCCGAAGGCTACAGTGTTCATGTTATGGCCAACAACTAGAGAATCCGTTATCATCATCTTACTCCATTTGAGTTGTGATTTGGATTTGAGAAGAAGTTGTTTGGCCAACAACTGGAGAATCCGTTATCATCATCTTACTCCATTTACTGACAAATGTTTGTCTGTAGTTCATTTCCACAGTCAAAACATATAGTAAAATTATAGAGATGTAAAATCTGGCCAATTTTCAATCAGTCCTCTTTGTATATACTAATCGGTATAGTTCAGGAGTTCCACAGGTTGCCATGCTTTTGTGGCAGTAGAAGCAGCTCTTGTGTCTGTGCATGAACACGAAAAGGTCTTTAGATGTTCAGGTGTTTTCATCTCCCAGTCTCCCCGTCTCATTTCAAGAATTCGACATGTAACCTAGTTCCATGTTCTGCCTTTTTTTCAAAAGCAGTACTCTTGTAAAGAGCTTCCATTTCTATTCTGATGTACCCATCCTGCCTTCTAAAGTTATCTCATGTTCTATACAAAAAAAAGAAGCTTCCAAGAAGTACAGTTACACGTGTACAATTTGAAGCTGTTGATATATGGAAAGAGTAACAGCAGGCAGCGCCTTTGTTTTTCACTTCGGATGTGTTTGAAGATTGCAAAGTAGTCATAATTTTAATGTATAATATCTTGATGCTGACTCTTCTGCGGATAGACCTACTCTTTCTCCCTTAACAAAATTAATTTTACTAGCTATTAATTTCCTAAATGTCTGTGTTTAGTCATTTCATACACTTATATAGAACTTTTCTTAAAGTTAATTTTCTCTCTATAATCTAGCATTATAGTTCTTGTGTTAGGATGCTGGCTTGTGCAGTGGATTTGTGTTTGCCAGATGTGACACCCTGCTCAGGTCACCTGGCCTGCTCGGGTCAACTATTTACTTCTGTAGTGGTTTTTTTATATATATATATAAATGGAATTAATACCTCATTTGAACTATTTATTTGCCAAATTTTTCACTTTGTTTCACTGTGTAATGGCATACCTATTAGGAGATGAAAGCTTAGGAATTTATTTCTGTCGCCTATTTCAAAGACTTACCAAGTTATAACATGCTGTCCCATTCTATCTGCCAGAATGTCTTCTAGCAGTGAAAATCTGCTATTAGTTGACTACAGACTTTGTGGAAGATGTTTAGATTTTGGCATTTGTGACGTTATTGGTAGTGAAAATTATTTAAAACTTTAAAACTAAAAAGATGTGTAGTTCAGCTATTAATATTGATTTGATCAGTTTAGTCAGTGCCTAGATTTCCTGTATAGATTAAATCCTTTACATACATGTCTATCAGCTGTGGTCAGTGTTCTGTTTATGAACCTTACCTTTTATACTGTCATCTTATGGAATGTATTTTTCAATTTCTGTATGCTGAGAAGAAAAATCTATAGGTCAGATTCTCTAGCCAGAGCAGGCCCCGCGGTACGCTGCGCTAATGGGAAGCAAGCTGTTTGGTATTGACACCCTTCTGACTGAGAACACCGCAGAAATATTTGTCTGAGTTACAGGGCTGTGAGCAAAATACATTTCATAATGTTCATAGACTAGCAGCTATTGACAACTTGATCTAAAAATGTAATACTGCAGGAGATAAAGGTGTTATTTCTGAGAGAAAAAGACCCTAAGATTGGTTTTCAAATGACACCTATCCATGGCAGAAATGAAGGCAGTCAGCTGCTTTGTTATCTTTAAAATTTTAATTTGAGAAGATTGTTTGGTCTGTCCTTTGTCCTTCACTACAAATACATTTTTACTTATGAATTGTCTTTGAGAGAAGGGTTTCTCAAAGCTGTTAAAAATTAAGTTAAAGACTGTGGATTAGTTTTTAGTAACTTCCCTAGCACGAACTGTGCAAATTTAGGATGTTTCTGTATAGGCTAGGTTATATTTCCATAGCAGGACACATAAACTGTAGTCAAGGTGACTATTTTATGTTAGTACCTGTGTTATAGTTTAATGTTAGGCTGTCACGACTGGTGATGTCTTTGTTTCCTATTCTTTCTCCTCAAATGAAAGTTGCTTGTTTGTATTTTAATTTTGGACTAGTTATTGTATAGTGACCAGGACTTTTCAAGTATTGCTTGGTATTTTTCTTGTTTGGAGTTGAACATGCCTTTGGACTGTCATTCAAATTTCAAGGGGATACTATAACAAAGAGGTGTTGGGTGCCCTTTTTTCCTTATGAAATAGGTTTTTGTAACAAAACTGTGCTTCTGTTTCTCTTGTTCTCAGTTGAGGGATCAACTGTATGGGAGATACAGAATTGGTAACTTTTATATTGTAGGTGTTCACTAGAAGGTAATAAAAATGAGTTATTCCTGTTTTGCCTTCCCATATCCATTTCAAAGTCCCAACTTTTACTTCGCAGCCACCACAGCAGACTCAGTGACCCATGTTTCAACGATTCACTTAATTCATTGGAAGGCTTCTGTGTCTCCTTTCAGTTTTAAGGCTGTGGTCCTTAGTCCTCTAGGGATATCACAGGTCAGCACAGGATGGCAAATTGCATTTCGGAGCACTAACTGCAAGTTCTATGAGGATCCTCGCTGGAGTAAAGCAATCAATTTGGATGAACAAAAACCAAAACAAAAACCCAAAACAAAACAGAAAACTGAAAGCCTCGTCAGGTTTGGAACACAGAGGAGTGCTCGCAGGGATTTCAAATTCAGTCCACTGGCAAACTGTATTAATGTCCTGAATAATTCTTAGATAAAGATAAGCCAAATATAGGTTTTAATTTCTCATGGGGAAAAAACTTTATAATTTAGAAATATTGCACCATTTATTATGCTGAAATTAGGCATTAAACAGAGCGGTGAATTGGTAAAATAGCTGTCTCCAGAACTCATTGAAAGTCGGGTAGGACTAGGATCAGAATATTTAAATTACTAGCAAAAAACTTCCTGTTTATAATTGGATTTGCTACCTAATGTAATTTAAGTAATCTGAAAATTCTTTGTATGGTCTTCATGCCAAAGCTACACACAGTTTGCTTACTTAATCCTGGGATATTTTGCTATTTAGATTATCTTACACATTTTGTCTTTTTAGGTCTCTTTCATATATTCTTCTATTCACGATTGATCATTGAACAAATTCAGAGTAACAAAACCAAGCAGGATTATCTGAAATTTTTGGTGAAGTGAAAAGGCACGTCCTTAGGCTAGAACGTGCATCATTCTATAGGTCTGTTTTACCATTAGAGTGGTCGAAAGAGGGGCTCGGAGGGGCTTGGCCTCTCCGTCCTTGGAGCTATTCCAGACTCACCTGGGCACAGGCCTGAGCGACCTGCTCTACCTGCACGGACTGGGAGCAGGGTGTTGGACCAGAGACCTCGGGGCAGGGAGGGGGTCTGAGTGCTCTGAGTCTATGATTCTGTACCAGAAATTTTGATAGAAAACAGTATAAATGTGGTACTGTAGGTATATGTATATTTGCATTATGTAGGTAATCTAAATGGTATAATCTTGTCTTCTAAATGCCTGTATTTATTTTTCCTTTTTGTTCTTCACATTTTTGCAGATAACCTCTTTTCTTTTAAAAGGTGCATGGACATAGATTTTCTTTTTAATTATTTTTTTCCTCAAGATTGAAATAAACACATCAGTTGTTACAATAGTAATCCATGTAAATAATTTGTGCTCAGATTACGTGTGTTTGTATGTAGTATAGTTATGATAGTGATAATTTATCTACCTCCCTTTTTATAGTTAAAAGAGTTCATCTAGTTGATTTTTTACAATCCAAATCATCCATCCTTAATATACTTCCTTTATTGTCACATAACATTGTTCACAGAATCACAGAACGGTCAGGGTTGGCAGGGACCTCTGGAGATCATCCAGTCCAGCCCCCTCCCAAAGCAGGGTCACCTACAGCAAGTTGCACAGGACCGTGTCCAGGCGGGTTTTGAGTATCTCCAGAGAAGGAGACTCCACAGCCTCTCTGGGCAGCCTGTGCCGGGGCTCGGCCATCCTCAATGAACAGAAGTTCTTCCTCATATTAAGATGGAACTTCCTGAGTTTCAGTTGGTGCCCGTTGCTCCTTTACCTCTTGCTGGGCACCACTGAAAAGGGTCTGGCGCCATCCTCTTTGACATTATTTATAAGTATTGATCAGATCTCAGTCATCTCCAGGCTGAAAAGACCCCATTCCCTCAGCCTTTCCTCATCAGGGAGATGTTTCCGTCCCCTCATCATCCTCGTTGCCCTCCGCTGGGCTCTCTCCAGTAGTTCCTTGTCTGTCTTGACCTGGGAAGCCCAGCACTGGACACAGTTTCAGATTTTCATCTCTGTTGCTGTTACCGATAAGGAACTGCTTCAGACTGGGTAGTGTTTGTATCAGCAAAATCTGTGAAATTCATTGTATACACAACTAAAATTAAAATAGAAAAGATGTACTTTTATGTTGGTTGCAGGAACTGTAAATTTACCTGAGCCGTAACATTATTTTGAAATTTCTTCTTGTATAAGATGAAATTACTTACAAAATCCTGTTCTTAAAGTAGTTAAAACTGTATTTTGAGTAATATATTAATAATGTCAGGAAAAAAATTGAATAAATAAGATCTGAAGCTGATGAAGACGAAGCAACAGAACAGAAGGAACTGAATTTTTTCTGGAGTTGATCTTTAAATATTTCCAGGAGAGGAGCTTGCTACTAGATCCGAAACTCAGATGTTTCAGCCAATTTTAAAATCTGTTTCTCTTTAGCGACAATGCCGTTCTATTTCAGTTCCTCGCATTTGAATGAAGAATGCAACTGTATTTCCTAGAATTTTTTCCCAATGATAAGAAGTCTAAAATACTGGCATGCGCTCTCAGATGGTTTATACATAAACAAAGTGATTGAGGACTTTTTATTTAAAATGGTGTCTTATCGTGCCTTGCATCCAATGTATTGCAAAAATGGGTGTATGTCTGTTGTTGCTGTTTCTGAATTGAATGTGGCTTTTCTCACTACAGGGTGGAGGTGAATTTTGTTGGTAGCTGTTCCAACCTACTCCTCTCACATACTTACTCCTTCTGTTGACGGAAAGGCTTCTTCAACTAATGGCTTTCATTAATCATCTGCCTGATTCAGATCTTAAACATCTGACCTGAATGTCTTTTTAAATAGCAGAGGAGTGAAAACAAAGTTTTTCCACCAGCAGTTGTTTTGGAATTTTGTAGTGCTCTCAGACTTCTCAGGCACAGGTTATTCGGTTCGGTGCTGAATAACGTGGTGCGCCGAACCAAATTAGTTCCTTGTATAGCTCCCATTAATGGTGAAATCACACTCAAATGAACTTGATTCAGTGCAATTTGAGTTAGACATTATGATCTCACATGTTTTAATAATGTGTTAAAATCTGTTGTTGGTCTGAGTGAAAAGATTTATTTGAGTATTAAATAACTTTTAGAAGACGGTATCGTGGGAGTTTGATTTTCAGTGTTCTGGCCATATTTTTGCCTGATTCACTGTAGCATCAGCCAGTTAAACCACCTGCCTCAGCTTTTGATAGGGCTTTACTGATAGAAAAGCAAAGCTGTATGTGGAGGGTACTTGGCAAGTGGGCAGGATGCGTAATTTTGGAATAGGTTGAAATTTGTGTTCGTGGTTTGTTTTTTTTTTTGGCTAGTACACAGGCATATGTTACCTGTGTGTTGGAGCGTAGGCTTTTGTTTAGACCTTCCAGTATTGTGGACCTGTCTTGCAGAGAGAAAATGCGTACCTCAGATCAGACTAACACTGAAAGTTCAGCTAAGGACTGCTTGGATTACAAAGGGTTGATAAAACACAAAATTATTTTCACTCTACAACTGTGAGACTACAAGTAGTACATAAATCAGTGCGCTTTGTAGGTGGTCAGTGCTCCAAAATGGTTAGGCTATGCAGATAGATGTGTGTATATACACACTGTCAGACTACTGAGAGGGTCAAGCTTGTATTTCTGAACTATTTTCCTAACTCTGTATTACTTTTGATAGGATGATGAGAAATATTAGTATAAATAACGTGAAGATAAAAATGGAACAGTGAATGTAAAGTTCAACACAAATGAGAAGTGGTGTATGAAGGAAGAAACTTGTCCTTTTGTAACAAACGTAAGTTAAATCAGCAGCAGTCCCACTGTAAGTCATGTCCTATTCAGTAGTAGAAATTAAATAGCAAACATTTTCTGCTCTTCTTGGTGCTCCATCCATTCTCATTTAAAATTGGAAATTCATTGATTTTTGGTGCTGATCCAGTTTTTTCTGTAACAGGGAGCGTGCACTCAGCAGCACATCCGAATATACAGCAGTGCACCGGGGTAATGGTTATAAAATTACTCAATACTGCAGAGGTTAATGTATAGTCATTGCTTACTTCTCTTTGTTCTCTTTTGCTGAGTAGGCCAGTGGTTACCTGATACCTTTACTCTGACATCTGATGCTTGAACTGATGCCAAAACCGCTCCCAGCCTGGGTAGCTCATTCCTAAAGCCTCCCTTGAGAAGTGGATCAGGGAACTGTGAAAGTACCCCCCTTCTGCCCCTTCTCTGGCCAAAGACCCATCTGGCAAATAATCCCTTCCAGCCTCAGGGTTGCTGTGGGTAGGTATGTCAGTACTAGCAGCGGCAGAAGGGAGGCAGGCAGAAAGTGGAAGTGCCCCTTGTGAGAGTAGTGAGGATTTATGTGGCATCAAGGTGATTTGCCTGACGGCACGTAGTTCCCGACTTCAGTGCTCTGAGGTAGTACAGGGATCTGTCACCTTCACTGAAAATGAGGCAATAATTTACACTGTGAATAGTGCTGTGAAAGTCAATGGGAGAAGGAAGATGCCATTCAGCACAAAAGCTGACAAAATCTGATTGTTAAGTACTAGTCAGTACATTAAGCTTCATATCTCTCTAAAGAGTGAGGAGGGAGAGAAATACCTTGTATAATACAGAGACGTGTTACAGAAGACAGATGCCAAGTGAATACTTTATAAAACTCGTATGGTTTAATGCATTTTTGTTGTCATTAGACTGCCTTTTCTGTCTACCCTTCATCGTGACAGCTGCAGTGTGTCATAGACCTTAAATCAACAAAGAGCAGTAGAATATCTTATTCTGTTTGGTTGGCAAAGAGCTTCTGTTAAAGTCTGCGTTCTTTAGAGATGGCTTCCCCGTCAGACCATCTGGCTTGACTATTTTGAGACTTTAGTTTTCATTTGCAAATTTGCTGACATCTCAGCAAAAACACACCATGATTAGGAAATGAACTTAATTCTGATACAGGAGTTTTGTAGGTATGCCTGGAAGGAAAAAAAGACTGGCAAAAGTAGTAGTAGAATGAAAGAAAAATTGAAATCCGGATTATCAAGTGGAGAAATAATCAGATACGATGAGCAGTGATTTGTACACTGAAGGCAATGCTTGGAAGCAGAGGGAGTGTGATATAGTACAGTTTGCCAAAATTACTTGTGACCTTATTTGGAAGGTTGATAAAGATGCATTTAAAAGGTGCGAAACAGTTTCCAATGCAGTCTGTGATTTGAAATCCTGATTATCAAGTAGAGAAATAATCAGATGAGCAGTGATTTGTACACTGAAGGCAATGCTTGGAAGCAGAGGGAGTGTGATATAGTACAGTTTGCCAAAATTACTAGTGACCTTATTTGGAAGGTTGATAAAGATGCATTTAAAAGGTGCGAAACAGTTTCCAATGCAGTCTGTGATTGAGTCCATAGCTTGTTCTACTGATGTTGGAAGCCAGCAGGGAGTTACAAATGGATTTTGGAAGGTTCTTGAGGAGCATATTGTCTAGAAAGCCATTTCAAAGTTGAGAAATATTAAAAGCAGTTGTACTATGGGAAGTGGTTACTGACTTTTGTTCTCAGACTAACACTGAAGCAGAAGGTTCCCCATCTGACCGATGAGGTCTGGACTTTCGCCATATCGACAACCATATTCCATGAGACCAAACATTGACATTTTGTGTTCTTGGCCACGAAATCTTTGAGATCTCCAAATCTCTCCCAGTTTATTTAGGAGAAGCTCATTCTCCTGGCACCCACCAAGTGCTGGAGACTAAGGAACGAGCAAAAAGGCACGTCAGAAACACTTCTCAACAAGCGAAACCTTCAGAACTGAATAGACTCAGTTTATTTGATATTCAGACCAACCGAAGAATCATTAAAATACAGATTGAAACTAAGGTTCTCAAAGAATTGCATTTCTGGAATTGGAGGGATTTTTAAAACATGGAAATTTGCAATAAGCTAGTACAACTATAATTACTCCAGCACGATTTATCTTGCTCCGTATGCAAAAGGAATAATGTGAGCTGCCAGTTTAGATCATGCAGTTTTCAATATGTTAGCTGATCAAATGTGAAGGTAGGTTTAGAAGTTTGAATGCAGTATGTAGATCGTTACCTTTTAGTTTACCTAGAAATGTTAAGGTTAAAACTAAGGTTTACCTTGTCCTTGTCAACCAGGTTGAAATAATTAACCTGAATGCCTTGAAACATAAGGACTTTCTCATTTTGTTATTAATTTCTTGTAAAGAGTTCATTAATATTTTAATTTTTTCAGTCTCCAACAGAATCTGTTAATAACCTTAAACAGTGTCAAGAAAAATCATTGCAGTAAGGTGCTTAGAAAAGGAGTTAAGTCCATTGTTCCACTAGTTGTTCTTTGTTAAAATAATTGACATCTTGATTTGTTAGGTAACAAACCTTCATTTATTTGCCTTTCCTAAATTGCTATTCTACTTTTTTGTTCGTTTGGAACTCCCTGAAATGGTTGGTGGCAGACAGGCAAAATTTTTCCAAAATCAACTCCTCTTTTCATATGTTAGCAACAGAAGACAAATTATTTACTTGACTTCCTGCCTTTCCACAAACGAGACCTGTGTGTTCTTTCTTCCTGCCAGTCAGACCCCACTCTGAATTGTGGAGTTTTACATTTCAGTGACTAAAGGTAAGCTGTAGTTTGTTTGTTTGTTTTCACCTTGATTTTGAAAGATTAGAACCCGGTCTTACCAACGTGTCTCCACTTGAAGAAATGGGGGAATTGGGATTTTCATTATCCATTTGGAGCTGGCCACTCTATTTCAGTAGATGTCGTGGGGGGAGACATGGTACCTGGCAAGCACATGGGTCTTTTCGTTCTGTTTTGTTTGAAATATTTCTTTGGTAGTTTGAGGAGAAAGTGCTGAGGCAGGGGGCATCATCCTTGGGCCTGTGAAAGGAGTTCTGGTATTTCAAGGCATGCACGGTCTTCCTCTCTGTTCTGTCTAGTAGGTGACGGTAGCTGATACTTTATTTGCTGACTTACTGTGACAACAATAAGTTCTTAGGGTGATGATGACATCTTGAAATTTGAAAGCTGAGTTGTGTATCCAGCCTACGAACACTGAAGCTGCTAGGAGCTTGGCTTATCCAAACTGTATTGGTGTTGCAGTCTGTCCAAGACATCTCGGACTACCTGGGCCAAATCTGACCAGTGTGTCGAGAGCAAAGCTCCATTTTCACCACACGCATCTAGGGTGGTGTGATTTGAGCATGAACCCTCTGTAGGTGCTCTGGTGTTACAGCACTCCATCATTCAACATATTCCTGTGCAGGTAAGATGAGAAAAGAAAAAACAACTTGCAATTACTATCTTGCATTACTATCTGTTGAAATTACCATTATGAATCTTACTGTAGTCTATTTACTACTTCATGATCTGGGGAATTGACATAGGGGTCACAAACCACATTATTTTTTTCAGCTTTCAACAGCATCAGAGAATGTAAAAACTGAAGCTTCAGACACATTTTTAATCTCAGAAAAATAGAAGTGGTGGTATTCATATGTTTTTCAATCAGCAGCAAGAATATTAAACCTCAGTGCAGGCTAAAAATTCTTAGCACGATTACAATACATGTCTGTTTTTAAAAAACCTAAATTACTTCTAAAACCATTATTAATATTTAAACAGACACTCCAGAGATGCATCAATATTTCTGAAATTATTCAAATTGTGTTGTAGATATTCATTACGCACATTTTGCAAGATATTCTTGGTTGCTGTTTTTGTTATGCATCTGTTTATGAGCATTTTTACCTTTGGTTACTATCCTGGAAGCCATGTGATGATGTAAAAGTGAGGTGGGAGAAAACAGTTGTGTACACTCCTGTGGCATTCTTACCTTCTATCATGAATGCAGTCAACAGAGATATAATAATAAAAAAAACTCAACTGATCTTAGTTTTCAGAACACTTCCCCTTTTTTTTTTTTTTTGTCAGCTTGAGCCACTGGTTTTGTGCAGCTCTGTAAGAATATTGCATCATATTTGCTTTATTTTTTAAGTTGGTGACTTTTATCTCCTGTGCTGAAGTTCTGGTTATCTAAGAAAAAAGAGAATGTAGAATCACTTGCTGTAAGAAAATGCAGTCATAGTCAGCACACTTGAGGAGACCTGGAAGTAAAGGTACACACAGGTTTTGATATATGTTATTTGTCACCATACTTATTTCAGTCTATGAATAGAAAATTGACTTTGTTTTGAAATTCAGTTTTTATCTCTGTGTTCTTCCTCATTACCTGGAAAAGTGTATTGGTAGCTCTTGGGATGGGGAAAAGGAGGAGGAGCCATGCTGTGTACAGGGATTTACTGTGGTCATAAAGGATGCAAAATGCATTTGCAGCTACAGTAGCAATAGCTTTGCAGATAAGATTGGAGAAAAATCCTAAATATTCCAGCTGTGCTGAAGTGACATATCTAATTATATGCTTTGTATGAAGTACATCAGCAATCCTCTTGATTTTATTATTCAGTAATACAAATATTAGTATTGCAGATGTGTTTAGAATTAAGTGCATAACTTAATTCTCAGCTTGGGGACTAGTGCTCCAAACTCATTTATTTCTCTGTGATATGTTTTCATACTCGCTTATTTTTTTTTTTGTATTTTACTGTGAATATTTTAAATGATACTGTTATTTATGGACTGTAAACCTGTATTGTGTTTTTCTTAATTCATTTTTGGAAGTTCAGAAATAAAACTCACTGAGGAAAAACATGTGAAATAAGGCAGACCAGCCTTTACAAATTGAAGAATAATCCCAAGCTGCTGTTTTACTACTGTTTTCATGTCATCTCTGCCTGGATTAAGAACAAAACTTTGTAACATAGGGCTGCTCTGAAGTTTTATTAACTAGTTTCTTAGTGTGAAATTAATTTGTTCAGGAAGGAATATAAATCAACTGAGGTGAAAGAAAATTGATTTTTATGCCACCTTTCACTTGTTGCACTCTTAGTAGTATTAGCTTCATTAACCTTTCAGAGTATTAAAAGAGGTATTAAAATGTTTAAAACTTGATATATTGAGGTACTTGAATGGCTTTCAGGCATTAGCGAATTATATTGAGATGATATGTTTATTAATCTAGTATTTGGCACATTTGTAAGGAAATGTGTGCTTTATTCTCAGTATAGCCATACGTAGAACTTTTTTGTCTGACTATAGAGAAGGACTGATACATGTAGCGAGAAACACTGAGACTTTGAAACCATGCTGTAACACTAAAGGTAAAATTTGCATAAATAACACTTTCACAAGTATATTTGAAGTCTCAAAAAGCATTTGGAATCATGCAAGAGTTCATAAACCCTCTAGTTCGATGGACATTTTTCTCCTGTGTTCAAGCGCTCGGTCAAAGTTACCAGCCATTGCAGAAAATCCCCAAGAAATGGGTTATTAGAAGTAATTCTTGCTTGCAGTGCATGTGTAATTTTACTAACTTCTAACAGAATGTACATGCTAACATGCAAAGTACTTTGCCATGAAATAAAAGGGTAACCTAGAGAAGACAAAAAATACTGAGAAATCAAATCCCAAGACGTATTATACAGTTCACTTTTAAGTTGCCAAAAAAAACCCCCACACCCAACCCTACGTAGTATGTAGGAGCATAGTTTACTCCTTTTCTATAGAAACTATGTAGCTGGTTTTCTTGTTACCATCCTACATTCATTTTAGCAATGAAAATTTTAAACACTTTTACTGTAGCCTTTTGATTTTGTAGCTATTTCTAATATTTTAGAGGTATTAAACTTGATTTTCTAGATTAAAAGTGTTTGAGAGTATGATAAATAGAATATTGTGGGCAGTTCCTTAAATTTTTTGTCTTTGGCTTTGTTTGCAGAGAATTACAACTTTTTATCAAGTTGGAGTGGTTTATTTTCGGTTTATTTAACGACGTAATGTCAGGTGACCTGATTCTATCAACCATATTGTCATTTAGTGGTGATTTATTACACAAGTGGCATATTTTACTCCATTGGAAGTACTGAGTAAATTCTGTAGAGTCTGAAAAGAGCCATGTGTATTTTTGTGCAAGCTTTAATTCTTATTTGCAAAAGAAGTCTGCCTCAATGAGGATGATGGTGAAATAGTTCTTGAAGGCCTGAATCAAGGTGCTTGTCATTCAGTAATAGTGGAGGCATGGGGGGAAAAAAAAAAAATCTCTGTTTTTTAAAGATCAGGTAGTGAACTTACTTTTAGATTATTATTTTGTTTCCCAGAGGCATGAATTAGAGATACCTTTAAGCTCAAAGAAATCAGCGTTACCTATTTTTGGTGCAGAGATCCTGTCTAGCTTGCTATCTCTCAGCTCCCACCAGTGTTCACCTTCTACTTAAAAATTCTGTTTCCATAGCTTCGGGCTGTTTGCAGTGCGCTTCTACCACACCTTTCTTTCCAAGTGTATTAAATAAGGTATATTTACATTGTTTAACTAAATGCTATCTCTTATAATGCCATGTCTCTAAGCAATTATAAACGAGACTTAGAAATGTCTCCTGCCTAGCTGGAGTTTTAAAATTCCTGTATTGTTTAAAAAATAGAGCATTTCAGAATATGCTGCCACTGATGTTCTGGCTTGAAACTTTCCAAGTTTCAGTTTGGTTGCTTCCCGTCTTCTCTCCTGTACCTCCGGACACACTGGGACCCCAAGGGTTGCTCCCCCAGTGCTCGGCAGAGTCCATGCAGATGTCTCTTGATATGGGTGAAACAACTCCTGGTCACTTGTTTTCTTTCACGTTTCTTATACAAGGGAAAAATTATAAAATCAAATGCAGGTATAAGAAAATATATTTTAAAGTTACTGCTCTTACTTACAAATACATAATATACACTGACTGTAACAGAGCTTACTGTTTTATCTATCAGTGTTGAGTAATTGTTTTCTATCCAAATAGGTCTGAATTGCTTGCGCGGTTTGTGTTTTTTAAAACGTAATGGGAAAAATATTTTTATATTGGTATTGAACAGTAGTCTTGATTTGTAGAGTCATACCAGTTTTACTTGATGGAAAAAATCACTCAAGGATAACAAGACAGTGTGATTAATTGCTGTGTGTTCTAAACTTCAGGAAAACCACAGTTTTTGAATATAACGATAGTAGTTTTCTCTCAGACAATGTAGTAAATGCATGCTTTCCTAAAGCCGGCTGACTAATGGAAAAAATGTAATAGTGCCTTTTAAAACTTGCACTGGGTTTCTTGGTTTTGAGGTTTTGTCTCATGTACAGCATTTATGATCTTAGAGCAGTGCTGACCTGTTCTGCCAAATGAAGTTAAGTTTTGAAAATATTTCCAGAATGCTTCTATATAATGAAAATGCTAACTTAATACGTTCTTAGTGAAGTTGTATTTGAGGCAGCTAATTCCGCGTAAACTGTTGCTCCTGTATCGGTATGGTAGGGGAGTCGTTCAGAAATGACTTTTCAATCATTCCACACCTGTACCAACAGTTAATGCTGCTAATGTTCACTGATAGCCTGCCAGTGTGTGAGAAACAGATGCTGCTCTAATTAATAGTCACAATTAATACCCTTCATGAATGAGAATGATTGAGGGAAGCCAGTATAAACAAGTTAATTTTATTTCAGTTTTCAGAAATCTGATTTATTTTTTCTTCTGATGTCTCCACCCCTGTTTACTCTAAGTGTTATCTTTATAAGTCTGGAGAGTAGACATGCAAAACTCTTTCAGATGACATCACTAGACTGTCCTGTAATCAGCAGAAATTAAGTTTATTTGAAGAGTACAGGCTAGTGTATCGATTCTTCATGTTCCTAACCAAAGATGTATATTCACTTCATGAAGAAGTAGGGAGGTTTTAACTCTTCACTAGTAGCAAATAAGAAAATCCGAGATAAGTTTTTCTTCAGTATTGCTTGTTTTTATTTCAGAATTGTGTAATCTTAATATATAATTTATAATCACTTGGGCACAGGCCTTCTGAACTCTTAGTTGAAAAATGAGGGCATGTTTGAGTTGTTTTCATAGCATTTTGTATGCGTTTATTCACCTCTGACACTTGTTAGTGGAGCGCTACTATTTTTCTTATGCTTGAATAATAGCACATCATCTCTGTTTTGCTTCAGTGTGCCAAGGAAGATGTGCAAAGATGAAGCACTTTGCTGTCATACCATTAAAAGGATATTTTGATTCCAAGGAAGTACAAGCACTGCATTCCTTTTGCAATAAAAATGCTAGCTTGATTAAAACAATGTTTCCTACAAAGAAACAGCTAATTACATTGACAGCACATTAATGGAATATGTAACTTGAGTAAAGATGCAACAATAAATCAAGTAAAGTAATTATATAAATTGAAGCATCTTTCAAAAGTAGGACAATAAGTTGTCTGAGTGTTATTTATTTAATACCAATTTAATATCACAAGAGCAAACAGTAAGGCAGGTGAAGTACATAAAAATATTAATTATATGGATTCATGCTATAGCTTATAATAAATGCTTACTGCTTCTCTTCATGGGAGTTGCTGGTAGAAGTTAAAGCATAACATCTTGAATTATTCACAAGTATCTGAATTATGATGGGTAGATCTAAGTGATACCCAGAAGAGCTTTGATATTCAAACAGGAGAAAGACAGCACAAAGACATTTTATCAGTTCTCTGAAAGATGTGGCTATGAGATCTGAATTGTTCCTTCCTGCACACATTTTTCAAGCTGCAAACTATAGTTTTGAAAAAAGAAAATAGTTATGTTTTGGTTTAGTAGGCTAGATCTTTATCCTATTTTGAATTTTTTTAAAAAAATTTTGAAAGAATTTTCAAAATGTTTTACGAGATAGGATTAAAAAAAAAAAAATGAATAGAAATGTTGCCATGATCCCTTTAGACAAATCATTGTCCAACAGCAGCCAGTATCTGATACTTTCAAGGTGATTGGTTTCAGTAACAAGATACTGAGCCATTTTTAATTTGACTTGGTGTAAAATTCCATTTAAGCAAGCAGTTATCTCATAGTCCTTTTAACAATTTCTCTTAACCCCTCTGTAAAAGATGAAGACGTATTACACTGCATCCAGGCAGAATTTGGTTGTTCCACAGCAGATTCAGTGACTCAGGCTGTGATTTGCTGCTTTTAGCAAATGTGACAGCTATTTTGAATCAATGCTTGGTGGCATAATTTTTGATGAGTCATAGATTATAGATAATAATTTAACCATTATAGTTGGCAAATGCCATCAGGTGCTTGTGGTGCTGAGAGTGGTGCCAGTTGCACAGTGACCAGCAGCTCCTGATGTGTTCGCTGGCATGGCTGTCGGTGTGGGCTTCGCTTCCCTCTCCCCCTTCCCACTGGAGAGGATCAGTAGCTGGAGCAAGGGCATGTTCCCAGCACCGTTGGGTTAATTCCTTTTAGGTCCAGAAGCCAAAGAAGAGCAGAGCAGCTTTTCAGGAGTATGAATTAGTTTTGAGAAGATGCTGTCTTCTAAAAGTTACTAATACTGGAGACAGCATTAAAATGGCGATGATTTTGGCAGAAAGTTCAGATACTGTTGTTTCATGGAGGGCAATTTTGAGAAGCATGTATTTTTAGAATTGTTTTAACAACGTCGTCCTCAATTTGAGGTCACATTACGGCACTTTTATATCTGCAGTAACTGCAGATAAATACTGATCCGCTGCTTGGCATTGGAGATGATCTTTTTCTAAGGCTCAATCAAGAAATCTGTAAAGAAGAGAATTTATTTTTTATGGGAGTAGCGAAGCTATTGCTTCATTTATATATTTATTTTGAGAAGTGAGTGCTGATTTTGGGTGAAATTAGCTTTGGCCAAGGAGAGAGTAAGAACGGACAGTAGTCTGTACTGTAATAATCATATTTGTATCACAGATTTTGAGATTCAGGTTGTGTCCTTATTCCCTCCCCATTTTGAAAATAGTGACCTTTTCACTGTAACTGCATATTGTGTAAATCAAATTCTGCTGTGCCGCAATCATTTGTACCTCATGTCTAACAAAACCTCTGTTCCTGACCTACGTGGGCAGGTGGGTAGAGTCAGGCTTCCCGGCCGAACCCCCGTGCCGTTCAGGGCAGGTACAGCACACGCCGGTTGCAGGTGGCTTGTTGCAGGAGAGGAGCTCAAACATCTACCCCTTGTTTTGTGATGCAACATATATAATTCGATTTCTTGTAGTGCTGCCTGTCTTGGTGCATACAGAATGTACATGAAACAAAGAGGTGGGATTAAATTTGTAAATTTGGAATTATTTTGGAAGGCAGATCTGCAGGAAAACTTGCAAATATACATGGAAAATGATAAAGGTGTTAATAATGGGAGTTATGTGAGGTTGCCGTATAAAGAATGGTTGCACAAAGTGAGACTTGTCATTTTGAAAGGTAATGTGGGGAGTAGGAAAAGAAATGGAATAATTTAAATATGAAAGGCAATGAAATGAATCAAAGTATGACTAACAAGGTGATTTAGTGAGATGTAGTTAAGCCGGATGCAATGTGATTTTAAAAGAAAAGGGTAGCTTTAGTAATAGAAATGTAGATGTTCAAAGCAAAATACAAAATAAGCAAAAGATTCTAAGTGGAGCTAATGTTTAGTAACAATATTTTCAGTGTAAAAACTATTAGGTGTTTTAATTATAATGTCATTAATTTAAACCGCCTCCTACATACATAAACATTCATATAACAAAAAAGAAAAAGGGAAAAAGGTGCCAAGTTGTTTTAATGTAGAATAAACATTGAAAGGGAAAAAATAAATGGGCCATGACTTTGCAGTGTCACTGGAAAATAACCAATGAATATTTTACTGTGAACTAAGCAACGTTGGGTAAAATAAAAGATGAGTAAGACAGAGAGAAAAAATTAAAAGAAAGTGTGAATACCACCTAGAAGCTAGAAGCTTGGTCTATTTGATGGGCAGAAAATTAAAATAGTCTGGAGTTTATGAAAGGATATTAGCAATTGCCACTTGTTGGTGACCTAATATTGGACTAGTTAGACCACTGGTTAGATAAGATGTTTGAGTAATATCTGTCAAGGTTTTAGATCCTTTCCAGTGATTTTAGCTTTCACAGCTGACATGCTAAATGCATACCATACATTATCTGAAATTTGGGCAAGTTCTTAAATAGTTTAGTGGATTTCTGTCTCGAAGCCTTGGTCTTGCAAAAACAAAATGTATACCTTATTTGATGTATTGCTGTGTCTGATTAGCAAGGCAAAGACTGCATACATGGTGTACCTATATTGTAATAAAATATGCATACTTCTTTACCAGTATCTAAATACAGAATAAAAATTTATTTTCCCCTTTCATTGTTTCCCTCACTTAATGGGAAGTACTGTTGTTTATTTAAAAAAAAAATCCTGATTCCTTTTCAGATTAAAAAAATATTCAAAATGAGCTCTGCACTGAGAATTTGTATGCTGAGCCTGTCAGACTGTGAATCTTTATTATTACTGAGCTTTATCCTTGAGTACATAACTTGCAATTCAGTTTGAATATTAAGTGTCAGGCTCAAATGCACTGGTGAGAGATTTGCAGCAGCCAGCAGGTTCCTGTTCCAACCTTAGAAGCCTTTGACCTCTCTCTTCATTGATAAGTGGTCTTATTTCACATGTGTCAGCTTACTGGTGTGAAGCTCCTGATGCCGTGAGTGATGGAGAAGGTACCATTACCTGCAGTTTGATATTTTTTTTTTGTAGTACGCTAGGAAAGGTTACAGCTGAAGAAAAACATGTGTGGATCCGGTCATTCAGAAATGTGCAGGAAAACGTGTGATGCTTACAAATCCAGTTCTTCTACTTGGATGTAGCACACCTAGAAAGAACTGTAGTTAAGAAAACCGTGCTTTTTTTTTGTTGTTGTTTACAAATTGCAAACCTGGGACAAATCATTCCGCAGAGATGTATTCCGTGTGCCGGGGCTGTAAGTTGCGTCATTTATACTTGTGCTTTTTGGTCCTTTTTCCTCCCATGAAAATCAAAATTTGATTAACACAGGCAGAAATATTTTGTAGGATATGTTGCTCTTGGGGAAAATGCACTGCTTTGCTTTGACACAGCTATGCTCCCTACTTTCTTCTGATCAGAGGTGAGCATTTGAACTGCAGTGTGGGATCTGTACAGACTTTCTCTGTACTATGACTTTACATTTTGCAATCCGTAATCAATTACACTCAGCTGGAAACAACAATAATTCTTTTGAAAAGAGACCCAGCCCAAGGTTCTCCTGTTTGACATAAAATAAACACTGACTTCTTTTTTAAATTCAGTTGTAGTCATTATAGCTAGCCAGGAGTAAATATACAAATATGGAAGATTTATATTATTTTACTATTTGCTTCTTTTTCGTCCTGAATTCTTGCTTATTCATAAACAGTAAGAATACTTTTGATAAAATTGATAAAGATACCTCATGTGCAAAGATAGATATAACTTTTACCTTCTGTATAGAGACAGACCTGCGGTGGGTCCCACCAACTGCGTCTGGGATCCAGTGTGGTTTATGTGACGTCGAGCGGGAAGGCTGGACCCTTTCCGTACCTGATAACTGGCTTTTGTAAGGTTATCCTGAAGACTGGTAACTGTCAGCTAACCCATCCCACCCCCTCTCTGTCCAGTCTGTCAAAGGATGCTTATATTTTCCGTGGTGATAAAAGTTTCTTTGGATCAGAAAATGTGGAGTATCTAAGTAAGTTAGATTTTTTATTTTTTTTTTTTTTTTTTGGCTGCAAGAAACATGCTTCCGTCAGTGGAATGTGCTCTAACTGTGGTTTTTCCGTTAGAGCTCACAACTACTGCATGCTGCTGTGATAACTCTTGATGTGTTACATTTTCCCGATCATGGTAATAGAGGCAGCCTAGAGTTGAGCTGTTTCTGTAAGAATAATCATGTCATAAATCACAAAGCTATTGGATAAACTGCCTTTTTTATTTTTTCCTTTTAGCAACTTTATTTTCCCTTGTTCTAGTCATTAATTTCAGGTAGTAGTTGTGAACATCTAAAGCTCTTAAGCAATGTCAAAATTTTCATTAAAAAAAGAAGAAAAAAAGATAGGCAGAATTACCATTCTTTTCTCTACATATGAAATTTCTTTGAGAAATACATTGCTTATACAGACATGATTCATTTCTTGATCTCTGATAGATGAGAGAGCCGTTAGTTTAAAAATGCGAAATATAACCCCCCTCTTCTGAAAGTATAATGTTCCTGCTTTTTAGTCTTTGTCAGTATCAGGGTATTCAATGTTAAAAGCTCACCATTGGAATTGATAGAAGGACTTCTCTACGGTTGCAGTTGATAACAGTTAAGCCTTTTTCAAATTACTTGGTTATTTCTGCATCTTCTTTGAATGCCTTATTCGCTTGAATTTGATAAATGATCTTTTAGTGTAGTGCGCATATTGCCATGGTTAAGCATATGAGCGATCTTGCATATGAGTCGATGGAATTGTTCTGCCTGCTCCAGAGCTCTGGTAGAACAGTCTCTATTGCAGAAGAGTGAGGAGAAAAGAACGAATTTTTAAGAAAAGTTCTCAAACTGTTATTTGTGAAGTAGTAGGTATGATGACTATAGTCATAGAGAAACTTGGTGCCTGGGACTTTGCCCCTTTCCTGCACTGGCGGGGGAGCTGGTTTTCCCAGAGCAGTTCGCTCATGCATTTGTAGTGAGCTGTCTTTGCAGCCAGAGTTTTGAAAACTCCTTTTTTTTATGGGACCTTTAAAAAGCTATTCAAGAACTTAGACTAATGAAACAGTCAATATATAAATAAAGTAGACTCGGTTTGGGGTTGGTGGTTTTTTTTATTATTGCCTTTTTTTTTTTGAACTGCTTTTGAAAATATTTTCTAAGAAACAAACCAATTCTTACTACTTCTTCAGTGTATGTAGCTTTTTTCATTAATGGTGAATAATTTCCAAAGTTTGTGTTTTTTTTTTTCTTTCATACAGAGATAGTCTTTACATCTGTGGTTTATGCATGAGGAATAGATAAACATGTGGCTATATTTTTGGTATAGCAGCCTTATGCTATCAAGAGTGTTTTTAGGTAGTCACATTAACTAATTCTCGTCATTCTGTTCTTACTGCACCCATCTCTCTCCATTGTCTGTCCAGACTATAGGTGGTATTTAAAAAAAAAAAAAGTCGTTGAAAGGATCTTTGAATGTGACTGCCAGTATTACAGATTTATTTTTTCCCCCCTTTTTTTGAGGTATAAGTTCTGGAGGTCTGATATGTGCAATAATGTAATACATTTAATGACACCGCTCAGTCTTTGTACTTTGGGCAGTTTGATCGGTGTCACTGCAGGTGAAGATACACGTTGTTTGTAGTAGTACAAAATGAGAGTAAGAAGTGTTCCAAGAAAGCAATAGAGAGAAATGATACTAGGTCATGATAAAACCCGTGGTCATTATTACAAAGAAATATTTTGACAGCAATTAGTGGTGTTTGTAATTACAGTAGTACTACTCTAATATGCAGAGAGGCTTGGTAGTCTGGCAAATTGCCAAGAATTTGATAGCTTCTCTCAAAAGCTTGAAAGCACTGAAGACTTTACTCATCGACTGAGTATGCACACAGTCACAATAAGTGATGTGAGGCATTTTTGGTGTAGCACTGTAAAAATATAATTTGTCCAGGTTGGGTTTTTTTTCTGAGCTCTTTAAACCTGATTTGAAATAAAGAAGCAAAAACATCACTAAAAACCACTAAGGTAGGAATGAATCTCTGTCATATGTAGGCTTGCAAAGGAGGGGAACTATGTGAAAAGACCACAATTTTTTCAGGTTAAACCCTGTAAAATTGTATTTCTTTTTTGAGAATTTCATTAGTGTGAAAGAGAATTGACTTGTATTCCCATGCAGAGGGGGGTTGCCTATGGAGGACATGCAGTCACCACTTAGCATGAGTTGTGCACAATCTGTAGAAAATACTAATTCCATTCTTAGCATCACCACCATTTAGGCAATAAGAAATTTTGATTATTAACTTGGGCTTTTTTTTTATAATTCTGTGAGAGGCTGAGGTTGTTCCTAAAGGACTATTTAGTACATTGTAGAAAACAATTGAAATTTTTATTTCTCTATTGAACAAGTATTGAATTATGAAACAGGAAACTAAAACATTGTTAGGAGTATAATCAGTGAAGTACATCACAGTGTTGCTTTTTTCTTTCCCCCTCCTACTTTCTCTCCCACAGTCCAGTTCATGTCTTCATGTATTGTTGGGACATTAATCTTGATAATGGCATTGGAGTACTAGGTATTTTTTGAAAAATGGATCTGAAATGAAACACTCAGTGAAGAAGTTTTGATGCCATTTGCTTTATCAGCCATGTCTACATCCGGATTTCCTACCTTACTGTGATTCCATTTGTCCTCTCCCAATATTTCTTCCAGTTTCATAATGTGTTTAACCTTATACTTAATACTACAGTTTTTATGCTGAAAACATTTAAACACCTGTATGGCCTCAGTCACAAGAATAACCATTTTGAACTCAGTGGTTTACCTTATATTTAAAAAAGCAGGTATTTATTTAAACATTCCAGCAATTTCAATCATGATCTCCAGCTAGGGGGAATATACCTCACAGATGATGCTTTTATCTCAAACGAGATATGTATTGCAGTCTGTACAGTGCTGCTGTACTGTAGGGCTCATTGGAGGCAATGAGAACTTTTTGCACAGGTTATACAATATTTTAAAAATAATAAACATTTTAACAGATCCATGGCATTTTTACCTCTGTAATACAAGGCAGTTAGCAAATGAAACGCCCATCTACAAGAAGGGTCAGAAAGACGATCCTGTTAGCCTGACCTCGGTTCTGGGCAAGCTCATGGAACAGATCATCTTGAGCGATTACACAGCACATGCAGGAAAATCGGGG